>NC_071255.1:11757689-12000189 GCF_023375685.1 Ictalurus furcatus | reverse complement strand
CGCTTTATCCTGGTTAGGGTCATGATGGATCCAGAACCTATATTGAGAACACTGGGTGTGAGTTGGGAATACACTGGATGGGATGCCAGTGCATCACACTGACCCATTTGCACCTAGGGGCAATTAATGTAGCCAATCTTTCTACTGGCATGTTTTTGGGAGGTGGGAGGAAACCACAGAATTCAGAAGAAACCCACATAGACATTTGGAGAACATGCCAAACGCAGAACAGACAGTAGCCCGAGCTCAGGATTGAACCCAAGCTGTAGGGTGACACCACTGTCCCTAAATCAGACATATTAAGTAGGTTCACCTTTATATGACAGAGATACTAGGGGCATCATTTTGGATTGAGAGTATGGTATAATAATAAAAGTGCTTGAAAATATGAAACAAAATCATCTTATTTCCTGTAACTTTCTCTCCATCTGTAACACACACCGGCTCTCAGGAGGATCCCAAACAATAGGAATGGTTTTGTGTGTCTATTTCTGTGTGTATATATATATATATATATATATATATATAGATATATATATATATATATATAGATATATAGATTACTAAGTAAAAGAAATCTTACAACAAACAATTTTCTTACTAGAAAATGAAAGGATATGGATTGGGTCAGTGGCACATCCGTTGCTAAGTAGTACATAGAACATGGCAGGCTATACATCAAAACGAGGCTAGCACAGCTTGTTTTGAGTATTTTCTTAATATTTATGTATATATCTCAGTGTTGGCGCGTCTTTGTGGAAATGCCGATATTGAGGATGATGTTCGGGAGATGAAAGAGGAAGCCAATAAGATGGCCATGGAAAAAAAAGTTTCCATCCTGGAGCTGTTCCGCAACCCATTTTTCCGGCAGCCTATCATCATCGCCATTGTCATGAACCTCTCTCAGCAGCTGTCTGGAATCAATGCCGTGAGTTTACGTAATCAAGCATCAGCAGTACAGATCGTCAGTGTAGTTACTCATATTGTTCTTCTATCTAAAATGCCAGTCAAGATGCTAATGACATTAGGGGTATGGGAGGTACCATATGCACTCTTTAAACATAACCTGCTGGGTCCTGCTTAGAACTTGGTTCTATCCTAGATACCAAAGAATTGCCAATATGTTGAAAATGCAAGAAAGAAGTGCAACTTCCCTCCACCACTTCCTTTTCTTCATTAGCTTATCTCTAATGTTTGTCTGTTTGTTTTTCTCCAGGTATTTTATTACTCTACAGAAATCTTCACGAAGGCAGGTATCACTGAGCCAACATATGCCACTATCGGAGCGGGAATAGTCAACACTATCTTCACCGTGGTCTCTGTGAGTGCATGACACCTTTGTTAGCTTATATAATGGTATACTATCACAGGCTTAAACCTTCAAATGAAAATGATGCCTCAAGGTAACAAGACAGTTGTATTATGCAGTGTTGGCTCTAAACACTACTCCTCCTGTCTCTTAAACAAATGACCTCCTTCTCAGTCTCTTTTAACCAATTTCTCTCTCTGATTCAGTTCTCCAATCTTCCATTTCCTTGCCACAGTTTATGTTCTTCGTTTATTTGATCTGTTTGACGTTATGACATCAGCCTTGCTGACAGCCTCTGAAAAACCATTATGTGCACCATTTGTTTTTTGTCCTATATAAACAATTCTGCATGATCAAGGTGCTGTCTGTTGCGGCATGTTACATTTCCTTATAATGTATTATTACTAAATACTGTATATACCGTATATATGTGTCAAATATCATAATTGTCACAATTTAGCAAAATACACAGAAATATCCTGACCTTCTCTCTTAACTCTGCTGTTGGGCATCAGCTCTTTCTGGTGGAGAGGGCAGGACGAAGGACACTTCAGATGATTGGATTGGGTGGAATGGCCGTTTGTGCTCTTGTCATTACCATCGCTCTTCAGTTATTGGTGGTGAGTGAAAGCTGACATTTACTTTGCATTGTACTCTGCTTACACATTTTCTGCTCATTTGTCAGGCATTAACGGAAGCATATTTCTCATTTTAACTATCTACTACAGAAATCAAATTTTTTCTGTAAACCCTTTCAGGCATACATTATTTAGACATAATTATATCCAGATTCTTCTCTCTTTTAGTAAAATTGCATGATATATGAATTTTCATTCTGTTTAAATATTATTTATATTAAAAAGTAAATGGATTGCCCATGAGGAAAATGTACTATGGGACTGAAACAGTATGGCTGAAGTAATAATAAAATGTCCAACATTTTTTACATTTGGATCAAAAATATTTAATTTTGAAGACACAAAGTTTTAGAAAATATCATTTATGAGCATACAAAATTCACACAGTTTAGAACTGTTGTATGATGCAAAAATAAAATAATGTTTGTGTGTGTGTGTGTGTATATATATATATATATATATATATATATATATATATATATATATATACACACAAAAATATATATATATATATATATATTTGTTTGTTTGTTAATTAGGGTTTTTTCACATTTTATTAAGAAAATTAGTAACGACTTAGAACAACAAATAGTCTAGAGACATACAGATGTTTGTTAATTTACAGTAATGCCCTCAAGTGATTTGGAGGTGATTTACATTTTATTTTGTATTAAAATATATTATATTTTGCTCAGCATTTTAACCATTTGGTTGGATGACCTATTTGAATGGTTCAGTTAATAGAAGAAGAGTTTATGATTAATGACACTTTTGCTCCAGTGAAACATTTGCTCCATTACGTACAGTTATAATGTTAGCTAATACTGCCTTTTTGTCATCATTGTACCTTTTGATGACCGTAATAAGGACCCATGTGGACAACAAGAAGAGAATCTTTCTGGAGCTCCAGTCCCGCTTGATTGCAATAGAACCATGGAGGCAACACCAGATGGGGTTAGTGTTCACATAGAAAAATCACCTATTACCAACTTTGAAACCCACCATAACATACTTTCAGTCCTGCCCTAACATGTTCAACCAATAGTTTTATACTAATTAAGACCTACAACCCTAGATATCATCCCTGATACCAGGCATGTTTGTGCTTGATGACCATCATTCAGTCAGTAGATTAATATCATAACATATTATAAACATTGGAGAAAATTATCAAAAGCACAAACTGTATATTATTTAGTTACAGATTTTATCCCCATTATCATAAATTTTTCTGTTCAGTCTGTTACATTTGTATTCACCGCTATTAAAAACTAGCCATTGTCCGAATACAAATATATACCAGGAATAACTGCAAAGACCATCTACTGTGTACAAAATTCTGATTAGGTCTATAGAAGCAAGAACCAGTTGCCTTCTAAGCTACCAATGAAGACAACAACAAATATGTCATCAGGTGGTTTAACCTGGCATCAAACTGGGCGTGTACCTTCACCAAGCTCATGAACATTACCATTCAGCTAATAACCACAGCAGTGATGAATAATAGGAAGGGTTTATGCCTAAATCCTGCCCTTAAATCATTATTATACTTTTAAAAACGTTTGTGGTTTTATGTTTGCTTGTTTAATAAAATGACTTTTGACAAAAAATGCTGCGGTGACAAAAGTCATATTTTCATTATTTTATCATTCTTGACAGTTTGCTTTGGTTTCATGAATAATTATGTAGAATATGGCATTGAGGTCATTGCTGAATTGATTTTACACCACGTCTGAACTGGGTCTCTGCCATATTTGGGCCAGATATTAAAAGTAACATTTAAAATAACCAAAACTTGCACCTGTTTATGGCCAAATGTGACAAATTTCTTTATTACTCTTGGCTGTTCAAAATCTGTGATGGTGCATATCTGTTAAAAGGATTAGTTCTGGTGTTGTCCATGCAACACACTGTTTCTGCTCTGTTCTGTGGAACTGGAGTGGATACAGTATATTTAATATAGATTTGTGATCTGGAATGTTAATATACAGTCATGTTTTACAAGCAGAGATTCCTCACAATTTACTAAAACGAATGAAGCCTCTCAGATCAGTAGCAAAACTTGTTCATGACTTAAGAAGTCCCCTTGACTTACTACTACAAAGCATTCAGCATGACCTCTGACGACTAAAAATTTTTGTCACTTTTTTCCTTTGGCAGAGTAAAATTCCACCAGCAAGCTACGTGGCCATCGTGGCTGTTTTTGGGTTTGTGGCAACTTTTGAGATTGGACCAGGGCCAATCCCATGGTTCATAGCAACAGAGCTCTTTGCTCAAGGTGCACGACCAGCTGCTGTCGCTGTGGGTGGCTGCTCCAACTGGACGGCCAACTTTCTGGTGGGTCTGTGCTTCCCGCTCCTGCTGGTAAGAACACTTACATTTTTGTTTGTGACAAAGCTACCTATTTTACAATCTTACTAAACATGGGACAAAATGAAAAATATTTTCCGCCATGCATTTCTCATTAAGCATGAAGAATAATTTCTTCAAATTTTATATTTTCTTCACAACTACTGTCTTGTAATTATGTGTGAAGAAACAAGGCAAAATAAAAGTGTTAAAATGACTTTCTTTTTTCTCTCCAGCGCCTGTGTGGACCATATGTCTTCATCATTTTCCTCATCCTCCTTGTATTGTTCTTCCTGTTTACCTACTTCTGGGTTCCTGAGACCAAAGGCCGGACCTTTGAGGACATTGCCAGTGGATTCGCTAGAAAGGCAGCTTCCGGCCCCACCCAGTCCTCCCAGACAGAAGGCGGGGCTAGTGTGTCAGTGTCTTCCCCCACAGAGAAAGTTGCAATGGTGGAATTTTAGTGGACAGGAGGCCGGCAAAACTGGTGCTAACCCATAGAGCTCACGCTATAGGTTTCATTTAAACTTCTTACATCTTCTTACAAGCACCAGAGAAGAGCAGAAGAGAGTCAGTCTAAAGGCTAGTCTAAGTTCTAAACGAGAAGGCCCATAATGATACCCACATGGGGCAGATTTATTAAAGGAAGCACTAAACAGAGCTGCTGTAGCTACTATGATGGCGTGTATTGCCAGTTTAGAGGGCAATCCACTAGAGACGTGCATACAAATGAATACAGGCTCACTTTGCCCTAATTAACAAATGCCTGGAGCAGCATAAACCCTTTTTAATGCAAGCCTTTGTGTCTGAAATTAAATGAAGGAATTGTACTACTATTGCTTTGGGACTCGTATTGTTCTACTATTTCTTAATCTCTCTAATAATTCATAACAGTTCATACAATTTGGCATGTAATATGTTTGCATTTTGGTTTCTTCAGGGATCCAAATCAATTTAGAAACAACAAGAGCCAAAGTAAATATATATATATATATATATATATATATATATATATATATATATATATATATATATATATATATATATATATACATATACAAAGACAAAGTAAATATTTACTCTCAGCCTTTAAAAATCTGAATAATTTCTTCATTACAGTGAACTCCACTCTGCGTTTTACACTTTGAGACAGGAAAAAAAAAAAAAAAAGATTTTCCCTACTTTATATGATCAGCTCAATTGATCTAATAAGCATAAACATATGTTTAAAAGTCATTGTTATAAACCACAATGAGGTTATTTTCTCCCTAGAGTAGTAAGATGAAATACTGCATGTCCCATTCCTTCACTATCGTTTATTCATTCTCCCACCTGCACACCCACATACACCTTCCACCAGGAAACAAGGATATATTGGATATTACAAAATAAATATTAAAACAGTATTTCTATAAATTTTGAAGTGACGGCATGTCACGTTGGACAAATCATATATTTAATAGAATAAAGGCAAAAGCAAAAAAAAAAATCAGCGATTTTATTTCAACGTGGTTTTATATTAGACAGCTTTTAGTAGCGTGCATCTGTTTATTAAATTCACACACGTCAGTCATGTATTTGACAGTGCAAGCATTAATAAATCTGCCCTTTGTGTAAAGTGTCCAGTCTTCCACCCAATTTAAGTCAAAATACTAAAGTTAAAATGTTTTTTTATAAACACATCAAAGTCATTGTCAGTCTCAGGAACAGGTTATAACAGAACAACACGGTTTTTATAACTGGTGCATTTACTACAAAACTATATTCACAGTAGTGTAGAGAGAGTAATTTACTGATTTATTATGAAATATTCTTCACGTAATATAATGTATTGAGGTACACCACCGTGTGTGATGGTTAAATCTATTTTCTTACAATTGAGCACGTTTAAACATGAAAATAGAAAATGTAAATGTTTAAAACTATAAAATATCATACAATATTTATTTGAACTGGAAGTGGAAAATTGTGAAATTGTCATTGTATTTGTTATTTGTTAACTTCAGGCATACTTGGATGGTTCTGAGGCACTTTTCTTCACCCCGTAAGATTACTTACTAGGATCGCCTTGCACTATAGGTAATACTCTTTATTGTTCCGAGTGTCCTTACCTGTGGTTAACACGGAGCATACTGTATGCAGTTTATTAGCTGGGAATGTTTATTATTATTTTATGGTTACAATTATTAATGTCTTAAAAATATTTTTTTTATTCCATTGTTTATTACTTGAAAGACTGCAAATAATATTTTTACATTTTAAATCAACTCTGCGATCATAAATCATGTTTTATATAATGCAGTTTGCAGACGTTTGTGAGTAAATTTTAATGACCTCTACAATGAACATAACCTTATACATTACATATTTCTGTAACAATAATAATAATAATAATAATAATAATAATGCACATTTATATTTTATTCGCTGTTTATTTGCTGAAGCTAGCAGATTAAGCTTAAGAAAATTTTTTAATTGAAAAAAATAGAAAAATTAAGAAAACCATAAAGATTGTCAACTATGCTCAAAACTTGATTTTTTTTTCCCTCCATTTTCTGTATGCCATATAATGACATTTTAAAAATAAGCAAACAAACAAGAACTGTTTCAAGCATAGTTTACATTATGCAGAACTGAAGCTACACTGCTACTGCCCAGTTTATTAAACTTAAATACTTTTCTTGTTTGTTTGTTTGTTTTTTTCCCTATTAATTATGAATGAATAAAATTATCAATATTTCACAAGTTCTGTTTCTGTAATGAGTATAATGCATTTACTCGTTAGAGCGGTTTGGGGAGCTAGAGAAAAGTATGTATTTCAGGGGTGTCAAACATACAGGACTGTGCAAAAGTCTTGGCACACATAAAGACATTGTGTAAAGATACTTTCAAGAACAACAAAATGAAAGTTTTCTACATATAGAGATGGACTATAAAGAGAAGTTAACAGTTATAAAAAAAAAAAAAAATGTAAGCAGCTTAAAGCAAGTTGATATTTGTTGTGACCAAACTATGCATTTAAAACTGCATCAGTTCTACGACGTACACTCATGCAGTTTTATAAAGAAATTATCTGGTAAATTTTTCCAAGCATCATGAAAAATCTGCCACAGTTCTTCTGACCACTTTGGCTGATGCAGTTGTTTTTGTTTCTTGCTACTATAGAAGACAGCCTGGTGCACTGTTACTTAAAATGTTACTTCCTTTAATGATGTTCAAACATTCCGCTGTAATATTTAATTTTTATGGAAAATTTTTACAGAAAAATCCTAAAAATTGCCTTTTTCTGCTGACAGTAATGCAGACATAAAGCAAACATCTACGACAAAATTTAATATAAAAACAATTAGGGTGCCTAAGACTTGAACAGTACTGTGAGTCCTGCATGAATATCAGTTCATCTAGACTAACAAATAACCTGTAAAATCTGTGTTCTGAACTAAAATCAACTGTAAATGATTTGAAAGATTGAGTCCACTAGTGGACAAAATAGAGCAATGAACCCAAGTCTGCAACAATGTTTAGGAAGGTGGTACATATCAAAGCAGTGGCGTGCGGTCAGGGGAGGCAGCATTCATTACATTCATTGTCATCATGAAATGTAAAAAATAAATAATGATTAAAAATAAATAAATAAATATTTGTCCACTGATCTGTGATAGAAATGTAATTATTGTATGATTCCAATCATTCCAATGATTTTTATAGTCAATATCGCTGAATTAGTGTATTTTCCTGTTCAAATACGGGGGAAAGACACAAAGGGAGGCAGCGATGAGCTGAGCCTCCTCTCGGATTGCGCAATCCCTCACAAACTGGGTTGAGCTGCTCATTTTTTTTGCTCAACTTGAGCACGTGCAATTGATCTCTCTGTATGTCACCAATGTAATGTTTGTACACACTTTTATTATATGTCCTCACATTCCATAGTCTAGGTCATGTATTTCACGTATGTGGATTGCATATTAGTCTTGCTGATCTGACATAACGCCGCAGTGAAAAAGCAGGAGGGGAGGCAGCCAGTACCTCTGCCTCACTGAAGGGGGCGTTTGTGAGCATACGGGCTTGTTCTGCTATTGTTCTTCTTCATGTATTACAGACAAATGGCATTGTGGGTAATATGCTAGCTAAAAAAGTCAAGTAGAGAAAGTCAAGTGCACCGCATCAGTCCGTTTAGTTTTATTTTTTGCCCTGACTGTAAAAATAGAAGATTATATATATAAGCTAAAACATTTCTCAAAACTGGAAGTGATAAATAATGGAAGACCGATGCCGGAGCTAAAAGATTTGCTTCAAATGACAGGACAGAAGATAACACGCTCTTTTCAAACAGAGTGGTACACAATGTTAGCCTCCACAATGCTAAGGTAAAGGAAAACCGAGAGATTTTAAAAGACCTCATTAATGCAACTTGCTTCCTAGCAAAACAGCAATTAGCATTTCGTGCTAACGATGAGAGTACGACCTCTTCTAATCATGGCAACTATGTAGAACTATTACATGCTTTTGCTGAGAAAGATGATGGGTCAGCTAGACATTTGGAGACATCCACTGTGTTTTCTGGCTTATCAAACAGAATTCAGAACGATTTAATTGAAGCAGTAAGTGATGTGATTAGAAATGATATAAAAAAGGAGATTAATGCAGCCCTATTTGTTGCTGTAGAAGTAGACGAGACAACGGATGTCACAAACAAAGCCCAGATCTGTCATTTTACGTTATGTGACAGACAAGTAAAGGTAAGACCATGCATACACTGCTGTACAGTCCACGACAAAAATAAAAGACCAGCCCTTTTTAATAATAAATAAAAATATATATATAAAATAATATAAGAAAAAAAATACATTTGTCTTTTTGTTGTGGACTGTATATACTTTCATTTGTATTGAATGAGTATGAATTGTGGAATTGTGATGGCAAATCAAGAACACACGGAGGGTGCAGAGCAAATGCGCTTTCTCTGAGCCGCTATAAATTTAACGTTCTTCTTTGGCCAAATATGTACCTTACATATGTGTATGTAAAGAATGCTGATATGGGATATGAAACATAACCAGTAGTCAATGTGTAAGCAGCCAGTTGAATGGTGAATTTATGCTACTCTGTTGAATTCATATATTTGTAAATCTGACTTTGAAAGAGTCAGTGCCTCCCCAGCCACAAACCTCACTGCACGTCACTGTATCAAAGTAACACCCACATGAATTCCAGGACCCAAGGTTTCCCAGCAGAACATTACCCAGAGCATCACACTGCCTCCGCTGGCTTTCCTTCTTCCCATAGTGCATCCTGGTGCCATCTCTTCCCCAGGTAAGCGACACACACACCCAGCATCCACATGATGTAAAAGAAAACGTGATTCATCAGACCAGGCCACCTTCTTCCACTGCTCCATGGTCCAGTTCTGATGCTCACCTGGCCATAGTAAACACAATGAAATTCACTTCACCTGTCAGTGGATTTAATGTTCTGACTGATTGTTCTATATTATAGAAAACAAAATGGGTTTTGTTGATATACTGCACACTGACATACGTTTAATCCCGTTATGTATTCAGTCACCTTAATCCTTCAGATAAATGCTGATATTAAGGAAAAAACATTTAAGAGGAGTTGTTGATCTGATATTTGCCACTAAACTGATTTTAATATATATATATATATATATATATATATATATATATATATATATATATATATATATATATATATATATATATATTGTATGGCTCACTTAACATTGGAATGTGGCCTGTTGCCTAAAATGAGTTTGACACCTCTGTATTAAATGTTCTGTAAATGTTTTATTAGTGATGTACAGCAGAGGGCGCTGCCTTTATACCCAGACTCCAGTATCAAACCATGCATTAAACTAGGGATGTGTGTGTGAGAGAGAGTGGGCATGTTTTTATATTTTGTTGGGGACCTAATGTCCTCAGAAGGAAAGGAATATTTGACAGGTTTTGACCTTGTGGGGACATTTGACTGGTCTCCACGAAGACATCTAAAGGAACAACAAAAAAAAATCCTTTTAGGTTATAGTGAAACGTCCCCACAAGGATAATAAGACAAATTATTAAGGTGTGTGTGTGTGTGTGTGTGTGTGTGTGTGTGTGCAAAGAGAAAACTTCCCAAAATATTGTCTTAAAATGGCTGCAAACTGAAATGAGACAACTTGCCTCTTCACTGCAGTGGATATTTCTCCTTGTTGGTCTCATACTGCAGATGCCAAGACGTCCGACTGATTGGTGTATTTAGAGTATGGGTGTGAATGCCAGGGACTCACTGCTTTCTACATGTTTCGACAGTTTTTCTACAGACCAGCCAAACACGTTTTCAGTTCTTTCATGCTCTCTCTCTCTCTCTCTCTCTCGCTCTCTGACTTAGTCATAATCATCATACACAGACTCTCCTCCCCTTTCACATCTCTCTCTCTCTCTCTCTCTCTCTCTCTCTCTCTTTAATCAGAAATCAAAAAGAGCACACAGACTCCTCCTTCTATTCCCCAGCTCTCCCTCTTTCTCTCTGTCTACCTCTCTTTTTTTCTCAGATACCCCTCTCTCACTCATGCCTTCTCCCTCTTGTCACTCTTGTAGTGGACTGTACTGACAGAAATGTGGACAATCATCCTCTCGCTCTTCCTCTCGCTCCAGCCCGGTTCTGCTGAAGAAGGTAAGGAACTACTACACTTGTTGTGTGTCTGTGTGTGCCATGTGTATGAGACAATGTCTGTGTGTTTGTAAATGTGTGCACAAGAAGTCCAAATGCCAAGACATGCACATAGACACTACAGTCACACATGAGCAGGAGGTTTGAAGCTTTTATTTTGTGTACATATGCAGACAGATGTGTGTACAGACTTCTTTGTTGTGTGTGTATGTGTTTCTTAGTTTTTTGATGTGTGTGTGTATGTTTGTGCTGAGTCTGTGTTAACGGAGGCAAAGGCCACTGCAAATATTGCTGATACACAGAAAGATGTATGTGTATATAATATATGCAGGGTGTAGGAATGCAGAGTTAGCTGCTGTATGCAGTTCAATGTGTGCATATAGAACCGTGTAATATGCAAAGAATTAAAAAAACATGGTATGGTATGTGCTGTTATAGGAAAATAATCAACAACTGGGTGGTGTGATGCAGCCAGACACAGAGCGGAGCTACTGTTTTACTGAATTACCTCCCTGAAGTTGATTATTTTACAATAACGGCACAGCCCCTAGTGTTTTATCCCTCAAATACCATAGATTAAAGAATTAAATTAAATTACCCGTCATACTTTTTTATCCACTTATTGTCACATGTAATGTTGTGGAACGTCTGTGAAACAAGCTAGCTCCTGTTATAACTATCATAAACAGTCATTCCCTCACCAGACTCTATTATTTTTATCTCTCTTGAAGTTAAAAAGCCAAAATATGCATCTTGTCATGTTACCGAGAGAAACTCTGTCCAGAAGACTGTGGGAAAAGTTACAGCTTTACCTCTGTGTTATGAAGCACTGACACTGGAGACTCCTTCCAAAAATACTAAACAGCTTATTAACAGTTACACGCACACACACACACACACACACACACACACACACACACACATATATATATATATATATATATATATATATATATATATATATATATATATATATATATATATATATTAAAAACGTTTCTTTTGGAGTGTCCTCTATACACATTCCTGTGTAAGTTGTTACTATAGAAATGTTTTAGAAGTGCACTAATATAAACCTTGCTGCTGTTATATCAGTTTAATCAACAATTTCTGACCAATCACAACTGAGCATTCGAGAGCACTGTGGTATGAGACTATATAATATTTCGTGAGAGTATCTTGGGCATTATTAATACTTTTTGTTTGTGTCTGATTTCACCATTACTCACAGTAACAACTAGTGTATTAGAGTTAACCTTTGTACCAAAGGTTTTATTTTTCTCACCTTTTCCCTGTTAATTATTTTTTGTTATATATAAATGTTAAAAATATAAGACTTAACACTTTAAACAAGAAAAGTTTTTCAAAATTATTGTAGGTTTTAAATGCTATGCCACTGTTTTGCTTGCTTTCTGTTAGCAAACTTGAATATCAGGAATATATATTGTACACTGATACAGGATGGTGTAGTGTATAAACATTTCTGCAAAATGTGTGTGCGAGTGTGTATGTTCGGGCACACAATAGCTTCCACCAGTGTTAGTACTGATGATACACACATTTATTTTCTGTAAAGTATCTACAGTATCTATGAAACTAGAGATGAGACGAGCTGACTTTTTCTTTTCAGATACCAATTCTAATACTGAAACCTTGACTATCAGCTGATTTCGATACCCATCCGATATAGTTTTTCATTTAAAAGCAAGCTACAGAATGATTTTTTTTAACTGATGCTCTTTAAAAATGCAGGAGTAATACATAGCTAAAAACACAACTTTACACAAAACCGTATGTTTCACACAAAAATCTTTACATTGCAAATATAATAAAGCATATAGTATAAATGTAATAAAAATTGTATCCTAAAATAAATAAATAAATAAATACAATCAGGTCTCTTTATATGTAAAACATTTACAGTTCTGAAATAAAAAAAAAATTCAAACCCAATTCCAATCTTTTCCTTTTGTTATAGGGTCAGATTATATTCATTCTTTATTACTCCTTGTATCAGCCTGATACTGATCGCGGGTGTTGGACCGGTACCATCTCTAATTGACACTCTTGTTTGGTGAATGCAAGGATTTGTATGCATAGACTAAGTATATGCATGACCATATTTGTGTGTGTGCGTGTGTGTGTGTGTGTGCGTGCATATGTCTGAGTTGTCATTGTGTATTGAACAGGGCTCTGCGTGCCCTGCCAAGCCATCTTCCCTCATAACAAAAGCAGAGAGGACAGGGCCAGAAGAGGGTGCATAATCAGTCGTGTAACCTTTGTCTTGCTCTAACCCTGGTGGCCTCCTTCCCATTCGCCTCTTTTATGATGATATTATAACTGTTAAAGATGACCCTCCCACTGTCCCATTCAGCTCTACTGTACAGCTGCCTATCCCCCATTTACGCTTCTTATCCTTTGCTCTCTCTCTCTCTTTCTCTGTCTTGCTCTATATGCTTTCTTATGTGCTTCTTTGTCGCCATGTCAAATATGATTGGCTGTGGTGCTCGGTGCTAACGTCTGCTCTGAGGGTTTTTTAGGTTAGTATTTTGGGCCTGTGATTATAACTGCAGTTTTGTAATGATGAGAAGATACGGGGGCAAATTAAGGGAAATAGATGGAAATAAAACAGCATGTGGTAGGCTCTGATAAATTAAGGTCTGATTTTGTGTTTGTGTGTTTGAGAGAGAGAATTTTGAATTCCTGAGCAAGTTACATGAGGAGATTTTCTATATGCGTGTCAGTGAACTTTTGATGTTGTCTAAGTGGAGCATACATAAGTGTGCCTGCATTTCATATGTGTGTGTGTGAGAGAGAGAGAGAGAGAGAGAGAGAGAGAGAGAGAGAGAGATTGATTTATGTACATAAACAGACCAAATTCATTGACTGATAATTCAAATGATTGGGAAACAGCTTGTAGCTTGTATTTACAGAGATAGAGATAGAGAGAAACAGAGAAAAAGAAGAGAGAACGAGAGATGCCCCAGTGACTACACTAATGCTGTATTAACCCAGTAGCACTCATCATTCTGCCACATGTGTAATCGTTGTAAACTAACACAGAAACGCCCTCACTGCACACTGCAAAATGTCACATAACTGAACTCAATTGAATTGCACTCTTTTTTTTTTCTTTTTTTTTGGTCTTTCTTTTTTTTTGAGACTAAATTGTCTCCGATGGGAAAATGGTTGCTGAGTATATTGACATCATCACCACAGTAGAAAATACATTTAGTACCAGACACCACACTACAACAGCAAATAGATACCATGGGTTTTAGTGGGATACAGTGAAAATGCACGAGCATCTCTTTTCTACTTATAGACTATGAGCCCACTTACATTACTCTATTACTACAAAACAGCTTACTTTTTCCACCAAATAGCATGGTAGCTTCATAGATGGCTTTCCATACTTTTCCTACCGAACATATCTGCAAGTCATGCATTCTGTTATAATACATTTAAAATACGTGACTAACACACATTCACAAACTGTTGCTTCAACTGGTATTCAAAATCTGGTACCAATCATTGCAGATGTTTTAAAGCACTTTTAGGTTCATTTACAGCACAGAAATATATTGAAGTCAAGACAGAATACAATCCAAGTAGATCTCATAAACTGAATCATGGAATTTGTCCTCAACCTGAGCACCACAGAGATTCCCTTCTACATAATGTTCCTTTCCCTAGCTCCACTGGTGAGCACAATGAACTGCACTTTCACAACAGTGACAGTTACCCACAATGAATTATATTTCCTGTGCTTCGGGGGTTTCCTCTGGGTACTCAGGTTTCCTCCCCCAGTCCAAAGGCATGCACTGTAGGTTGATTATCATTTCAAAATGGTCTGTACTGTGTGAATGTGTGTGTGCGATTATTGTGCACTGTGATGGACTGGCACCCCATCCAGGGTGTCCCTCGCCCGGGATAGGATCCAGGCTCCCCCCTGAACCTGCGTAGGATAAGAGATGACAGTGACACACAAGGTCGTAGCGTTATCAACTCACACCTCCAGAGCCCCTGATTTTATCCTGAGTTACAGGTTAACTCTGTATGTGTGTGCATGCTTCCTCTGGATTCTCCGGTTTCCTCCCACCTTCTAAAAACATGACAGTAGGTGGATTGACTAAGATTAATTGCCCCTGGGTGTGAATGAGTGTGTGAACACACAGCATTCCCGGGATAGGCTCTGGATCCACAGCAACCATGGCCAGGATAAAGCCTAACTGAATGAATGAATAATTGAATAATTGAAGGAATGAATGAAGGAAGGAAGGACTAAGAATGCATCTCACTCTCACGCACTTATTCACTAAGTACTTTATCCTCTCAGGGTTGCTGAGGATCCGGAGCCTATCCCAGGAACTAGGGTGTGAGACAGGGCACAATGCACACACACATTCACATACTCCTTCACACCTAGGGGCAATTTATCTTAGCCAAGTCACCACTTTTGGCTGCTCAATTTCAGAGTCACCACAGAGGATTAACTGTCCACATATTTTGATTCTGGCACAAGTTTTATGCCGGATGCCCTTCCTGACGCAACCCTCCCCATTTACCAGGCATGGCACCAGCACTGGCTTGTGCAACCCTCCAGTGGCTGGTGTTGGTTCTTTGACTGGCAACCCAGGCCACGGTGAGATGATAAGAGGGCCACATGCTAGCCAGAGCATCATCTTAACAAAGTCAACTACTGGTATGTCTTTTAAGTGTTGGGAGGAAACCAGAGAATCCAGAATAAACCCACAAGACACAGAAATGAACTTAGGACCCTGGAGCTATGGGGCAGCAACATTACATGCTCCACCACCATATATATATATATATATATATATAAAATATGTATGTATGTATGTGTGTGTGTGTGTGTGTATATACATAATACATGTAATATATTAGTTCTCAGGGAGATGAGCAAGTGGGATGGACAAAATTTTTCCACATTGAGCAACTCTTCACATTTTATTCATTCGTCTTGTCATATCAGATTTACTTAAAGATTTGGCTTTTATCCTCTGCTTGTTTCTAACTTCATCTTTTCACGGTGGAGTGGCAGGTTCACTGTTGTCTTTAATTCAGCATCAGATTATTGGAATGATATGGCATGCTAAGAACACACTCTTGTGCTGGGTTAAGTGCTTGTTAGTAGGAGAGTTTTTTTCCTGTCACACTGCATAATGGCCAAAGCACTGGGTCATTTTCCAAGCCACAGACACACTGCTCAGCTGCTTTGTTTCATTTTTAATTAGTCAACCACTTGACCTACTCTTTACAGCTGTATGGCATGAGTGAAAGTGTGTGTGGTGTACACGTGCCTAAGAGAGCAGTGTGACCGGAGGGAGCGTGTGAATGCACGCAGCATGGTGTTTCGAGCTGAAAGACAGCTGAACGTTTTAAAAGCCTGGCTCCATTAAGAGTCTTCACTGCCCACAGCCTCAATGCAGTACGGTCCTGGAGAACGAGGGAGTTGCGGAGTAGGAGAGGAAGGAGAAGTGGACAGAGGGAACAGGGCTAGGGGACGTTAACCTCATGCAGAGTTGAGTGGCTATGGGCTTTTGCCTTTCAGCTCTTATTTTTGATGTCTCTCCTGTTACTCTGTGTGTGTGTATGTTTATATATATGTGTGTGTGTATGTGTGTGTGTGTGTGTGTGTGTGTGTTCAGCTTGCTGAGATGACTGATCTCTCATGCCATCAGTGTACCTGCTGCTGCGTCTTTGGCTCTCCATGCTGTCACCTATCACTGCACGCCATCGTCCACTCAAACAAAACGCACTCAATGAAATTGACATGCATTTTCGCAGTGAAGCAAACGCAAAGAGCCTTGCAATATCAGAGGCATCAGGTTTATATTAGAAGACATGTTCATATCAGATCAGAATTGATGAAACACACATGTACATGGTCTCATTAATAACCGAGGCACACTGCAGTCAACACGAGAATCAACCAAATTTACTTCATTTCCAGCATTTATCTGGATGAAACACACAACAGCAAGATGCAGTGCCCTTTAATACCATCTCAACAGACTGCCTCCCCCGTTCATGCGCCAGTGTGATGAGTTTTTGCTTCACTGCACTGTAGCACCAACTGACCGTCACTCTCTGTGCCTAAACATTTTCAAACGGCCGTATGTTGCATCCGTTCTTTCCGGGTGCCATTTTACACAAAATTTGTTCCCTGATGCAGAAAAACATTCATGAAAAGTTCCCAAAATCGATTTAGCATTTTAAAATGACTAAAATAATGTAGAATTTGTAGCCAAGAAGCCCCTTCAACATGCCTGCGTGCCGTTTTTCAGGACATAGATCCCATCTGCAGCACTGATTAGAGCCAGAAGTCATTACTATTTCAAATACAGTGTTCTAAATGGATTGGTACCTTTACATTAAAATGGAGTCCAAAAGTCTGAGAGCACTATAGAGAAAATGCTTCCAGTTTGCATTCATTTCTAATTTAATACAACAATTTTGATTGCAAATTATATTAATGACAAAATGTGAAATTGAAATCTTTGAAATTGACTATGAGTTTCAGAGTTTCTCAGTTTGTGGTAAGTTCAGAGTATTTGGTGTATTCTAGGGCTGCACGATTATGGCCAAAATGATAATCATGATTATTTTTGATCAATATTGAGATCACGATTATTTATCACAATTATTCATTGATTTTAGGGAGAACATTTTTAAAAAAAATTGCACTTTCACATTTAAATAAACAGACCGCTGCTTTCACCTCCATGTTGTGCTACATTCCAGCTAATGTACAAATCTTTGCATCAACTTAGACCGGTCCTTAAAGTGCATCATCTCGTAAAAGCAAAATGTAAATAAAATTGTACCCAAAATATAGGATAATTAAAAATAAAAATGCCATCAGCCAAATGAAAATATTCAATCAAATATAACAATATGCAATGCTAACTCATTTCCAGGTTTTAGCATTACAAAATGATGTCATCCCTGTGCTATGGTGATTGGCTGTAAGTTTAGGAAGCGCTTGATTTGATCTTCACCGGAGTTTTCTATGAGCGGACAACGAACTTTAGAAAGGTCAATATCGCAGTCAAGTATGTCATGTAATCGTGGGCAGTCAAAATCGTAATTGAGATCAATATTCAATTAATTGTACAGCCCTAGTATGTTCCCTTTTTGCTTTAATGACAGTGTGAACTCTAGCTGGCATGGACTCCACAAGTTAATGTAAAATCCAACAGATCAAATCCGTCAGAGTGTCGTCTGAACACATGCTTCAATAGAAGAGATAAGGCATGAGGAAAGCCTGAGCTTTTGTACAAACCAACTAATATGGTCATTTACACAAATTTACTTACATTTAAACAGGGATCTGGAAATAGTGCAGAATTTTGAATATTCAATATTCAAGATATTGAAAATGCCATTTCTTTGTTTTAAATATTTCAAAATTCTAAAACTTTGTTTGTTTCCAATTGTAAATGAGTGTAATTGAGTTTTTCTCACACTTTTGGACACCACTATATTTGGAAGATTTTTTTTTCATAGAGAAGCATTTAAGTGCATTCATACCATGGCAATCTTGAATTCAAATCTGATTGATCAGAAGGTGTTGATTAATTTTTCATAACTGCATGGCTTTGACAGTAGTGCTGACTGAAATTCAAATGATAGATTTATATTAAGGCATTCATTTTAATACATTGAATGGTGGATGATGTACATAATCTAAGGTTAATAAATAAATGGATTATAAACATATTTTTTAGCAATGAAAATAATCATTTATGATATAATGTGTTCCATCCATTTTCTATATCGCTTATCATACTAGGTCATGGGGAACCTGGAGCCTATCCCAGGGAGCATGGGGCACAAGGTGGGGTACACCCTGGACAGGGTGCCAATCCATCACAGGGCACAATCACATTCACACACCCATTCATACACTATGGATACTTTGGACATGCCAATCAGCCTACCATGCATGTCTTCGGACTAGGGGAGGAAACCGGAGTACCCAGAGGAAACCCCCGCAGCACCGGGAGAACATGCATGCATGCAACCCTGGAGGTGTGAGGCGAACATGCTAACCTCTAAGCCACCGTGCGCCCCGGATATAGTATGTTCTGTAAGGAAATGTTTATTTAACATTTATGGAAGGAGTCATGGGTGTCAGCACTTTGTAACAGTCTTTGTAGGAGTCTTCAGTTTGCACTTTTCGGGTTTCTCACAAGCTCCCTTTTTTTTTTTGTCTTATTACTGTAAAGAGAAAGGAAAAAAAAAAAGTTTTTTATAATGGTGCATGTAACTGTGCTCAGAATTAACCAATCACATTCAAACTCCTGTTCAATTAAGCAATATAAAATAGGCAAGAGTGGCGTTATACTGAATAACAGCACGGCTGTGATTCTCCGCAGGCATGAGCCCACAGGCTGAATGCTGTAGCTAATCACAACCTTTCTGATGTTCAGAATAACCGCATGATTGTGCGATGTTGCTTTTATAGAGCAGTTCTATAAACAAGAAATTAATATTGAGTAAATGATAATATGGCCAAATGTTTTGTTTATTTTTGCTAAATTTCATGAGAAAAATTTTTTTCCAAGCCTGCCTAAATCACCCCAAACCATGTGGTAAAAAGTATTCTGGTCTACTGAGAAAAAGGTAGAACTTTTTGGGCATAATTCTAAAATATATGTTTGGTGCAAAAATGACACTGTTTATAATCCAAAGAACACCATACCAATGGTGAAACATGGTGGAGGCATTTTTGCAAGGTAGAGTGGAATAAAACTGCCAGTATACTCTTACCTAAAAAGATTGAGTGCTGTATTACAAACATAAAGAGCTTTAACAATGTGCACACTTATACAATAGATTGTTCTGGTCCACTAATATGATTGGTTGAGTAGCATTGGAAGATATTGCTTATATTTAGTATAACCGTGCTTATTGCTTATATTTAGTATAACCACAGATGTTTCACTGTTTGTATCACTCCACGTCACATCCTAATTCAAAACGATTAATTTCAGTTCCTAATTCAAAACGTTTCATTTCAGTTCCTAATTCAAAACGTTTCATTTCAGTTCCTAATTAAAAACGATTCACTGCAGTTCCTAATTCAAAACGATTCATTTCAGTTTCTAATTCAAAACGATTCATTTCAGTTCCTAATTCAAAACGTTTCATTTCAGTTCCTAATTCAAAACAATTAATTTCAGTTCCTAATTCAAAACATTTCCTTTCAGTTCCTAATTCAAAATGATTCATTGCAGTTCCTAATTCAAAACGTTTCATTTAATTCAAAACGATTCATTTCAGTTCCTAATTTAAAACGGTTACTGCAGTAGTGCTAGTGACCTCATCAGCAGACAAGGCAAATGGTACATCAGATGAAAAAGGAAAGTAAGAAATCACACCAGTTTGACTGAATGCACCTTTAACAGGAACGTACAAATCACGGTAAGCGAGTCAGCTTGGTGACGTGCTATAACGTGAGTGTGGCTTCTTCAGGATCTATTTCCGCTAGCGGAGCAAAAATAAACAAAACATTTGGCCATTTTGTGCTGAAATGTCACTTACTCTATATTACTTTCCTGTTCATAGAACTGTTGTGTACAGTGATTTTTCTATATTTCTGCATAAATGTGACCTAAAACATCATCAGGTTTTCACACACAAGCCCTCAAAGTAGATAAAGAGACCCAAATTAAAGAAATGAGACAAAAATTTTATACGTGGTCATTTATTTATTGAGGAAAATGATCCGATATTACATATCTGTGAGTGGCAACAGTATGTGAACCGTTGCTTTCAGTCTGGTGAGACTTGTGCAACTAAATGTTTCCAGTAACTGTTGATCAGTCCTGCACATCTGCTTGGAGGAATTTTAGCCCATTTCTCAGTACAGAGCAGCTTCAACTCTGGGATGTTGGTGGGTTTCCTCACATGAACTGCTCACTTCAGGTCCTTTCACAACATTTCTATTGTATTAAGATCAGGACTTTGACTTGGCCATTCCAAAACATTAACTTTATTATTCTTTAACTGTTCTTTGGTAGAACGACTTGTGTGCTTACGGTCGTTGATTTGCTGCATGTCCCACTTTCTCTTGAGATTCAGTTCATAGACAGATGTCCTGACATTTTCCTTTAGAATTGGCTGGTATAATTCAGAATTCATTGTTCCACCAAAAATGACAAGCTGTCCCGTTCCAGATGCAGCAAAACAGGCCCAAACCATGAGACTACCACCACTGTTTCAGATGGAATAAGTTTCTTATGCTGTAATGCAATGTTTTCCTTTCTCCAAAAATAACACTTCTCATTTAAACCATTTAAACCACTATTAACTTTCCAATAGTCTTCTGGCTTGTCCACATGATCTTTAGCAAACTGCAGACGGGCAGCAATGTTCTTTTTGAGAGAAGTGACTTTCTCCTTGCAACCCTCCCATGCACACCATTGTTTTTCAGTGTTTGCCCGATGGTGGACGCATGAAAATTAACAATGTGTGAGAGGACTTAGAAGTTGCTTAGAAGTTACCCTGGGGTCCTTTGTGACCATGGGCAATATTACACGTCTTGCTCTCGGAGAGATCTTTGTTGATTGACCACTCCTGGGGAGGGTAACAGTTGTCTTGAATTTCCTCCATTTGTACATACACTGTCTGACTATGGATTGGTGGAGTCTAAACAATTTAGAGATGATTTTGTAGCCTTTTCCAGCCTGATGAGCAACTCTTTTTCGGAGGTCCTCAGAAATCTCTTTTGTTCATGTCATGCTACACTTCCACAATCATGTGTTGTGAAGATCAGCCGTTGATAGATCCCTGTTCTTTAAATAAAACAGGGCACTCACTCACACCTGATTGTCATCCCATTGATTGAAAACACCCGACTCTAATTTCACCTTCAAATTAACTGCTAATACTAGACATTCACTTGTTTTTGAAACTCACAGATATGTAAATGACAATATAATAAATAAATGACCAAGTATAATAATTTTGTCTCATTTGTTTAATGTCTTGGGTCATATTTATGCAGATATATAGAACGTTCTAAAGGGTTCACAAACTTTCAAGCACTACTGTAAAAGCAATATTGGCTGTATATAACCAATATCACAGAAAAAGGAGCAAGAGTGCAGTTATACTGAATTTTGGCAGGGCTGTGATTAGCTACAGCATTCAGCCTGCGGCGTTGTGCCTACACCGGATCACAGCCGTGCTGATATTGCTCATATTTCTAAAGAAACCTTTTAATAAGCTTTTATTGAAAAATAAATAAAGAAATAAACTCAAAAAGCAAAGATGTTTCCTTTTGTTTACTGAGGTTAAGGTTAGGGTTAGATTTAGATGTAGGCATAGCATTATTTACAGCTGCATTCATTTTTACATTAATGGAAGGTCCTCACAAGAAGATAAAATAAGTGTGTGTGTGTGTCTGCACATCCTGATAGTGACATCTGGAGCATATTAAAGAGAAGACAGGACTCTCTCTCTCTCTCTCTCTCTCTCTCTCTCTCTCTCTCTCTCACCCTCTCACCAAGCCCCACACACAGATTTTTCAAACAGTTCAAAACACTTTTTGAAAAGGCACAGCCTTGTCTTTCACTCTGCCCTCGCACTTTTTTAAGTTGCTATAAGTCAGTATGAGTGTGTGTGTGTCTACAGCCACTCCATCCAGTAAAGGTGTTAGAGGAAAACACTTCACTGGTCACATAACAGAACTATTAACCTTGTATCCCTGCCTCAAGCATGACGACCCAATCAAGCATGAACTAAAGCAAAGCATGTTAACACGTCTGGAAGGCAAGAAAAAAAAGGCACACACACACACGACTCACAGAGAACAGAAAACATTAGCCCTTCACAAGCACGCCTGCACTTGAGTGAGAATGAGAGTAAGTCTGAGCACTCAAGTGAGCGCAGCTCTGACACCGAGCGAGACATAGAGTCACTAATGTAGGACACCCATTCAGACTATCAACACCCAGCAGAGCGAGAGAGTGAAAGAAAGAATGATAATACAGTTTATTCATGGTAATTCACTCTTCTATTAGCATCAGCAACATGGAAATGAAAGCAGGCAGGAGGTACTTAATAGATAATAGAAGTAAAGAGACATGGAGTCCATCTAACTCAATCTCTTTCGTTCTCTCTCGTCTCTGTCCACATGTCACAGCTTTCAAAACAAAGTGACTCTTCTTTTTTCTCTCACATCAATAATTGAAACTCAGTGTAGCCTTGTGTTTAAGCTCTGACAGTGGCCTTCTGTCACTTTAGAGATTAATAATACACACAAAAGAGGGGGACTGAGAATGAAGGAGAGAAAGAATAGGGTGTGTGTGTGTGTGTCTGGGGGGTGGGTGTATCAGAAGCATAAGACTGACCTGTTGGTGCAGTGCATTACTGTTGCACTTCAGTGTGCTTTTTGCCTACGGAGCAATTTATGCCTCCATCAAAGTTTCCTCCATGCACTCTGTCTGAATAGTGATGGGATGAGTATACCAGCATGACTGCACGCCATACTTTTGTGTATGGACTATAGGTGAAGTTTGTGGGGGCTGTTGCTCAAATTACAAGAACATTCCAACATTTTTATTTATTTATTTATTTATTTTTGTAAAGTGGCTTTGGTGATATATGACAAAAAAATGACCTTCTGTCGGCTTCCATTGGGCATAGAACTTTTAGAACAGAACACATCTAGTTTTAAAACTTTAAAATGCGGACTTTAACTTGATCATGTGCACTACTTTACCACTCTGTCCTTATCTGAATGTCGTTGTTCCTCATCCACTGGACAGATTTAATGATTGTGAAAATAAATATTTATTCACACACACTCTAATGCCCTGTGAAAGCATATAGGAACGTGAAACAATGTTAGAACCATAGAACCGATGTGGGTTCTTTCAGAAGGATAACTCTTCTTAAACAATTTCTTGAATTTTCTAGAGTGTAGTATCAGCAATGTATCTGTTCATCTACAGGGGTAGTGGTACAGTATTAAGCTACGTTCACAAATACAGTGATTTTATGTGAGACTGCAAGTTGCCAGACGCTGTACTATGAATTTGCCAGTAGGCATTTCTGCTACTGGTTGCCATAATAATATTTATCATTGGGTGGCACAACTAGTATTCCACTTTTGACAACAAACTAGTTTTCTTGCCGCTAAAATGAAACATTCTGGTGGGACAGCGTTTGTTGATAAAATTCACCAGTGTATATATTGCGGCCATCTGTCTGCGGCGAAAGCACAAGTGCCCGACTGTCCAGGTCCACGTAACAATTCGGACTCGAGGGCAGCATGGCAGATCACGGATCACGTACGCTCTACTGTCTTCACTCCCATTGGTAGTTGCTGCACCAAGTTGCTCCAAATTTACATAAAGACAAACTTTTCTCAACTTTGTTGTCGTTGGACACGCCCGCATCTAGTCACCAACGATCGCTGTTGCTCAAATTGCAGGAAGTCATGAGCTCTCATTGAATATGAATGATCTCCGGTCACTTTGATGCTGCGAGTTGCTGTATGTGTACGTGTATGTAACTTTAGTGTATATTGTTTAAAGGAACACTTTAGTATTATATGTAGGCTACCTTAAAAAATATTGTGAAATATAAGTAAGCGGTAGAAGATGGCTGGATGGATAAATATATATATAATTTATTAAAAAAAATTTTTTTACGTGTAAATAACATATGAACAATGTGAGGTTGGAATGTTCCACCTACATTCCTGGGGTCAGAATGACCTGGGGCAATGATGAGGAGCCGTTGGTGTAGATGTGGAAAGTGTCAGATAATGTTGCTGAGATTGGGACCTCATTTTATTGCATTTTGTAGGGCTGACAGTGATGGAGAGACAACTGACTGAAACAGTTCTGTAATGTTTCACAGCTTCATTTTTAGCAAATGGCAGAGCCTGTTTTCTAAAGTTCTTTTCAAAGTGCTTTTATTCAGTAAAATTCTCCAGCCTGCTCTGTTAGAAAAGTCAAAGTCTTCCATCTTGGGTTCATACATTTCCAAAAAGACTATTTCTGAACTCAGATGAACGATGGTACGCTCACTACTTAACATTCTGGTCATGTTTTGATGGCTAATGTTACTGGCCCAGATCAAGATGCGCCTTTTCAGTTACATTAAGCTACGATGCGGGCAGGACAAAATGAGCACACTAACATGACTGGGGCTTAATTGTAGAAATGAGTGTGTTCAAGCAGAGATACAGAAATATTAAGTAAAGAAAATATATTTTTTAATTCCTTCAATACATTCAAACAACAAAATGATGATTAAGCAGTAAAAAGTGCCTCCTCCGCATGGTGTGTGCTAATTCTTCATCACAGATTTATTATATCAGCCAGAACACACACCACTGAGTTTGGGTGTGGGAGAGTTAAGGCCTGTCCAAATTCTCTATACAGCTTTCAAATTATAGCACAATCCAGCCCTACCCACCTCTTTAGAGTGGCTTTTACACTGCCTCTGGCAGTCAAGAGAGGTGGAATCCAATTTAAAATTGAGAGTGAAAATCAAATAAATACTTTTGCTGACACAGTTCCATGTGTTAACTTCACATCTCAGAGAGTCAGTGGTGTAGCCAGGAATTAATGTCAGGGCATGATGAGGAAATATACTAAATAAAATCAATGTGTGAGTTATATAATTATTTTGTTACGCACCAAATGCTTGTGCATTTTAGCTGGAATTCAGACAGCAATCTGCATTCAACCAATTTTGCTATATCAATGGGAGGTTACATTTTATCTTATAAAATAGATCTACCCTTTTTCTACTCCTTCTTTAGTAAATCTCCAGTACTTCATTGGCTGTCACCTCCATATCCCTGAGCTCAGAGTATAGCTAGTTGGATA
Source organism: Ictalurus furcatus (assembly GCF_023375685.1). Lineage (NCBI taxonomy): Eukaryota > Metazoa > Chordata > Actinopteri > Siluriformes > Ictaluridae > Ictalurus > Ictalurus furcatus. The sequence continues at coordinate 11,974,342 of NC_071255.1, read as the reverse complement.
GTAGCTTCTAAACAGAGAAATGCATGATTCTGACGATTTCGTCATGTTTCTCACCATAGCAGCTGCCATCAATAAAATGTCTAAGAGACACGTTTATGTATTTGACATTTGAGAAGTTAAATATGGACTTATGACTATGATAATTATGACTTTTCTGATCTTTGTGAACATCCATACAGTGTAATTACTGTTCAAAACTTATTTGACACATATATAATCATCTGTGTTGTATGTGTGTGCTATGTTAACCGCTCTTGAATAAGCATTTGGAAATATCAAAATATTTAAAATGCCCTCCCATCGTCCTCATGGAGGTTCCACCAACCCGGAAGTTAGCATCACCGTGGTTCCCTCAACAAAAAGCCAATAGGATTTTCCCATTGGCTTTTAGATTATTGCGGAAAATAAGCTCTGCGACCAATAAACATTTATGATTCTTACATGTTTTGTTCAAGATAATCTTTAGTAAAAGGATAAAGTTAGGTTATAAACGAACTACACCACATTCGTATGACTTCCGACAAACTCTTTCAATCTTTATTTAAAACAAGTTGTAAAGTTGGAGTTGGAATAGTTTGCAAGAGCATGAGTAGTCCCATTTAGCCACTTGTTTGCAACCGTCTTTTTCAAGACACTTTAAAGCTTAAAATCACAAGTGGGGTACTACTGATGTATTTCATGCCGTAGAATACAATGTGAAAATATCTTGAGCTTGTGTTAACCACAGATCTTATTTCAGGCATTTAACCAAAAAACCATTCAAAAAAAACCCATTGACTTTGGGACAATGGAACCGGAAGTGCAAAGATGCTAACTCATTTCCGGGTGTTAGGACTCATTTCTGCACCACTGTATAATATTACGGTTTAGTGGCTGGTTGTGTATCCTTTAACAGCTGTCCAGTTTGCTTATACATAGGAGTGGCCCTGGAGAGTGGGGTGTTTGTCTGTCTAGCCACAAAAACTCAATGAAAACTGCAGTGCACACTTTTGGCATTTGGCACATTGTTACCATTTTGCTTTTGTACCGACTTTTGTTTTGACATGAAAAAATGCAAAAGACATTGTATTGTGTGCCGATCAGTAAAACAATCCCAAGTTATGAGATGTGCAAGTGTCATGTTCTTTATCAGTTCTCAAATAAATAGCCCAACTAGGAGTTTGGAATCAGTGGGAGGTTATTGTTGCACTGTGTCTAATTCTAAAACCAAGTTCTGAAATGATCATGGCTTTGTTTGTTTGTTTGTTTGTTTGTTTTTGTTGAGGTTTAACACTGAAATATTCCTATGTTAAACAGTAGAAGAGTCAATCAGACTTGCTAGACCATCATCAATTATCCATATTTACCGCAGGCAAGGTTATGAGAATTTATGCTGAAGGATTTAGCTTATTAAATCAAAGGCACGCACACAGCATGACTTGCAAATCTACATTTACCAGAATCCCTGCAGCTGAACAACGCTGCTCTGTAAATTCAAATAGCACTGGATTAATGGAGTCTGACACAAACATGGGTCTAAGAAAATTGTAGAAGCAGGTGGTAAAGTTTTTGATAGGACTTGCCAGTACTGCAAGGCTCAGATCTGGCTCTCGGCAACCTCCAGATGGACTGAACATATTTTAGCTATGAGCTGAAAAACCTTTACTGAAGCATAGCCCCACTGAAGTCACTGAAGCTCATGCCCCAAACTCCATCCTAAAATTCACATTGCTTTGAGTGTTTAACTACCCTTTCCAGCAGCTTTAAGGATAAGTGGAAAAGAAATATGGCTGTTTTACAAGAGTCTGAAATACCTACAGAATAATTTCCTGGACAGATGTTAAAGCAGAAGTTAAAAATACATCTGCAATTTCTTCCTATCTAGCTTTCCATTTATAACCATACATACCAGGTTACAAAACCTGGTCTTATCCTTGGACTAAATATATTGAAACTATTCACAAACTATTCCTTTGATGGATCCAGATATCATACTAAGACTCATGATAGCTGGGGCAAGAGAGTTCAGCTAATCCCTAAGTGACAATTATTTTAAATCATTTTTAGGTGGTCTAGTTATTAAGATGCCTAAATTCATCTAAGCCCTTTAGATTTAGAAGGGTCAAGTGTAGTTGTGTAACATGCCACTTCCGTTGGTGATCTGATGTCTAACACGTCAATCAAAAAATCTTGCTTATGAAGGTGTACAATTGGGTTGATATCTGGTGAGTGTGAAATCCATAGCATATACTCATTAAACCGTTCATTTAGCCCTCAGGTCCTGTGGCTGGGAAGACTGTCATTCTGGAAGAAACCATTCTCATCAGGATAGAAAAGGTTTATCATAGGATAAAGCTGATTAGTCAGAACAACTTTTGTTTATAGATTTGCTGTGATGGTTCCCTTTAAGGGGACAAACTTTGCCAGCAAAGTATCCCAGAGGCATAACAGAAACAGTGTTTTTTCCATTAATTTGTCACTTTCTGTATCTTCCATATTCCTGCAAGCGTAGGCTGTTTCGCAAGATGTCATAGCTAACTTGGCTGGCTGACAAACTTTTTAGTCACCACACTCAATAGCAATAGCAAATGAGTAGTTAACACCAACTAGCATGTGAGACCAAACATTTCTGGCACACTGACAAAGCATGAGACAACATACTTATGACTAAGCAATAAATAACAGTGTACTCCAATATGTCATTATAGTACTAGACAATCTGCATAGATGCATAACACATATCTGTTATGTATGTTGTATCATATATGCTGCATATGTATCTTCTATTTAGATCGATCATTGATGTAACAAAAATAAATAAATAAATAGTCGTTAAAGATTGCAGGAGGTTGCTAGACAGGAAATTTCTACAGTGAGAGTTGAATATGTTTTGGGGGTAGATTAATATTGAACTGTGCAAGGGACTAAATTAAAGCAAAATCAAAATGGAAATTTTATTCCTTATATCAAAACTTACTGAAACTATTGAGATCTAATTAAGTTTATTGCACTGCTAATTGCTATTGTTGATATGATGAGAAAATAAATACCCATGCTAACAAATAGATTTTGTCAGCCTCGGTACTTCAGTGCTGCTGAAATGAAACTACTCACCAAAGCAGGGGTTTAGTGAACTCACCCAGTTTTTATGCTTTGGGCGTGTCTCTAAACTATAGCATTCTCACTCAAGCTTTTAATCATTGCATGGACGGGACTGTATGCAAAGGGTAAGCAATGTGTATTAAAAGCCTCCTTTACATGACCAGTGCTGGAGAGGAGTAACTATTCACCCTTCAAGTGAAAAAATATGTTGCTTTAAAGAAACATGAAACACCAACATTTAATCTACTGAATTGCAGAAATAATTCATTTGTAAACAATGTGACTGGCTCTGTATAGAAAATAATCCCTCTTTTATCCTCTCTGTCACTTTCTAATGGTCTCTCTTAAATATATTACATGGGAGAATGTACAATATACTGCATATGATATACCTGTAGACATTCATGCAATTATGTCTTCATGTCAGTTCGAACCAATTTGGTCATTCTCCTCTGACTTCATGCATCAACAAGGTGTTTCCACCTACAGTACCATGCTTTGGTCAAAGTAATAGTGATTGCATTTTTCCCCCATTCTGATGTTCGATGTGAACATTATTCAAAGCCTTTTGACCTGCATCTGCGTGAGTTTATACATTGCACTGCTGTAGCATGATTGGCTGATTGCATGAGTGAGCAGGCATGCAGATGTTCCTATTAAAGTGGCATGTGTACAGTATATACAGTAGAACAGTTTACTGTATACATGTGTATTTGTTAATTTGTCTGTATGTGTCAGTGTATATTGGTTGTCATTTCTGTAGCAGATACATATACTGACCGAATTTGATAAGGAGAAATTCTTTCTATATTAATAAAGGAGATTTTTCTACTTTTGAACTTATCTCTTTCTCTCTCTCTGAGTGATGCTGCTGGACACCACTGAATCCACTTCTGAACTTGGCTGGACAACTTATCCTGTAACTGGGGTGAGTCCCATAATCTGTGTGTGTACGTGTGTGTGTGTGTGTGTGTGTGTGTGTGTGCGCACAGTTTTGAGTCCTACAATGAATCACTCGCTTTTGAAAGGGTAAATCCATTTTGCAATTTCTTTCTACAATAAGTGGTGTATAACACAAGCATTCTCATAACTTCAAGCTAGCACTTTTATGCTTCAAATTCAGGGTCAGGCAAAAATGATTAAAATGCATTTACATTGAATTAACATTATGTTGTTTAAAGAAAGGTTTGTCTACTAAATGATACTTAATTGCCTCTGAAATTTTGTTCCATATACTGTATTGAATAGGGAGCCACAAACCCCTAAATAAGCAAATACTATGCATGTACAGTATACAGTGGTGCTTGAAAGTTTGTGGAATTTTCTATATATATCTGAATAAATATGATCTAAAACATCAAGTCCTGAAAAAGGAGAGTCCATAGAGAACTCAATTAAATGAGACAAAAATATTATACTTGCTCATTTATTTATTGAGGAAAATTATGTTTTAGGTCATATTTATGCAGAACTATAGAAAATTCTAAAGGGTTCATAAACTTTTCAGCACCACTGTATGTATGTACCGTGTGTGTGTGTGTGTGTGTGTGTGTGTGTGTGTGTGTGTGTGTAGCTGGTAGGAACACTGAGGGAATGCAGACATTTTCACTGGTATTAACAGCTCACATATCTGCTGATATGACCTGGGGCTCAGAAAGAGCGAAGGAGGAATAAAGATGAAGGGAGAGAGACATGAGTTTATTATTAACCGTTATTACTCACAATCTCTTCAGTCCTATCTCTCTAAGGGATGTCTCTTTCTTCTCCCTGTCTCACTCTACTTCTGGTTGAGTTGCAGTATGTTACACTGGTGATGCCAATAGACCAGTCAGATATGCTGCCTTTATGCCCTGGAGCATCTTAGTGACTGAACTACAGATGAGAACATTACTCTCTCTCTCTCGCTCGCTCGCTCTCTCTCTCTCTCTCTCTTGCATTGACCCATTCTCATATGATTATATAGTGACACATACTACATACTCCGCATACAACATTAAGCCTTTTCTTTGCTTCATTTTCTTCCTCTAATCCTTTTTTTCTCGCCTGTTCTCTTCCCATCTCTTTTGTTATTTGTTCTGCAGCTTGTTAATCTATCCATCTGTGCTTTTATATAATCCCCTCCTCGATTTTCTCACCCCCCTCTCAATCTGCCTACTTGTTTTTTAACACCCGTTCACCCGTTGTAGCTGCCAGTCTCTATCTCCTCATCCCCTCTTCTGTCCCTCAGCATTCATTTGAAGCAATCACACATCTCTGTCTTGTTGGCATCCCTCTCGCTTCCATTTGTCCGTCCTTTTATTCCACTCTTATGTAGCAGTTGTTCCCTGTCTCTGTGTGACCATGTCTGTTTGAGATTGTTGTCCTGGAGAGATTTGGTATGTTTTCTGGGAATTTCTGATCAGATTACATCACACCGCTTTGAGAGGGGCTCAAGTTGAGTCATCTCTCCGATCCAATCTGTTAAATTTCTACCTAAGCAAAGTGACAAATTGATATTCATATAATCATATTATGATATTATGTACTGTATATGATGAGATATTTATAGTCTTCGCAATTTTACGTTGAGGAACATTATTCTGAAATTGTTCCACAATTGTAGATGCAGTTTTTCACAGATTGGTGAACCTCTGCCCATCTTTTACTTCCTAAAGACTCTGCCTCTCTAAGATACTCTTTTTATACCCAGTCATTTTACTGACCTGTTGCCAATTAACCTCCAGCTGTTTATTTTTAGTAACACTTACTTTTCCAGCCTTTTGTTGCCCCGTCCCAACTTTTTTGAGGCGTGTTGCGGCCATCAAATACAAAATTACCTTATTTTTTTCTTAAAATTGAACATTTCCTCAGTTTAAACATTTGATATGTTATCTATTGTGTCTATATGTCTATATCTATATTTTCTATTGTGAGTAACTTACTGGTTTATGAGATTTGTAAATCATTGCATTCTGTTTTTACTTACATTTTACCCAGCGTCCCAACTTTTTTGGAATTGGGGTTGTAATTATAAATTTCATATTGATAGTTTAGTGGTAGGAAACAGACTCACCAACCACAACAAATGTGTCTGTCATTTCATGCACTTTTGTGAACGCACACTTGTATGAGCCTCTAGGACATAGCTTTTAGATTCCAGTTCCAGGGGCCACTTGCACCAGCTGGACATCCACCCGGCTGTAAGATTAGACTGGACATAAAATGCACCTTAAGTCCTACGTAGAATTAATACCTGTTGCACCATCTAGGCATAGTGCTATGTCTGAGACTAAATCTTATGCCTAGACAAAGGTAGGTGTAAAGTGGAGGTGTAAATTGACTATTTTCCAAGGTGAAAATAAAAACGTCTAATATACAGGCTACACGATCTGCAGGCTTTCAGGCGTGAAAGAGTAATGAGAGACTGCACCGATCATCTGGATATACTATATGGATATAGAGAACTTATTAAAAAAGGTTTCATTTCAGCAGGGCTGAATTGTTATAATTAATTCAGAAGTTCTCACCATCTAAAAGATGAGTACCTTGTTGGTAAACAAGGAAGGCTTTCAATCAGTTAATGGTATGGCCTTATTTTGTTATGCATACTAAAATATGCAGATACATACTGTAGAGTTCGATATTATCTGAATAATAATTTTTTGTTTTGGTTTTTTTTTCGGCTCAGCAGTCATGTTTAATCTATTTGTTGGCGCCAGTAAATGTGAGTTTGTAACCATAGCAATGTTAATTGGCACGGTATCACTATCACTGCAGTAGAATGCGTCAGCTTGGACGTGCATTGTCTACTCTGGGAATAACTGCACCTAGTCATAATTTTAGATGGTGCAACAGGTGTAAATATTTATCACAAGACTGAACGTAGCTAATTCTGTGTAGTGCTTACACCCAACTTTTTTTTTTTTTATGTCCAGCTGGTACAACCAGCCACAGGACTATATGTTAATGATTTATAACTAATTGATTCAGTGCATATACTTGCATTTATGTGTGATTTACATTTAGTAGTCACAACTTGTCCTTAATGGTTGGTTGGAATGAAAACCTGCACCCAGACCTGCCCTTTCAGGATAAGATTGGACACCCCTGATTTACATTATATACTAAGCTTGTAGTAGCTTCATTGGCTGAAAAAGTAAGCTAAGTTCCAACGATCTCTGCTACTTCCTTCCAAGCTTGATTTTTCTTCATAATGTCTCTATACACATTTAATAAGAAGTCATATATGACATGATAAGATGACACCACAGTTATCAGTTTTTCTTCCATTTTGCACGTCAAACAATAAATGGGAACTAAATGCATTTAGGAACGGTGCGAGTGGGGAAGTGGAGAAACGTTGGACCAAATATGCCATAAGACTGATCAGAGTTTTTGCTTCACTGTGTCATACATTTGCATAAATTTGAGGAAATCTAAATAAAACTGTTACTTGTCATTCTGTTGCTTGTTGCTGTAGCTGAAAATGTGTGTGTATATAGAAAATAACCGGTATATTGTCAATTGTCAATCTATCCATTTCTGTTTTTAGTGGGATGAAGTGAGTGTGCTTGACGACAAGGGCAAGCTTATCCGCACCTTTGAGGTATGCAACGTCAATCAAAACCAGCGTCTCCATGACAACTGGTTGGCCACTCCCTTCCTGCTCAGCTATTCAGCTCCACGGATTTTTGTCACTCTACGCTTTTCCGTACGTGACTGCGCCAGTCTGCGTTCACCCTCGCCAACCTGCAGGGAGACACTCACACTCTATTATAGGCAGGCTGACTCTCAGATTGAAGTGGAGAAAACCTGGAGCGCAGAGGTGAGAGATACAGGACTACATTTCTTAAATATTGTGTATACAAATCGAGATGAATCCTGATCAGTGAATGACATACATGTATGGGGTTAGTGGTTTTTGCCACAAAGAAGCCTGTTGAGTATAATCAGATAATAAACCTCAGGCTTAGGTAGGCCTAATGCACACTCACACACAGTCAATTGGCACTTTATAAGATACACCTACACTCTCAGTGCTCAAATTGGAAGAAGGAGAGGTAGGATTTTAAATTGGCATCCTATTTATTTTTTACACAAAACAGACTACAGAAATCTAGCTTGTTTTGTCAGACAGACCACTGTCTATAAAATAAAAATTTGTATAATCAAAATTTTATTTGATTTTTTTTATTTATCAGGTGCACTTTGTCGGTGCACCTGACTTTAGCTGATATGTTTCTGAGTTCAGTTTATCAAGTGCACGCCTCTAGCCCATCCATCAGAGGAAAAGGACCACTTCAGGGCCACCAGTGGGCGTTGAACTATTGACAGCACAGATGCGACACCTGACATGGGGATGGCATCTTAGTATGTGTGTGGCACCAGTACAAATGCTATGAATTTGAAACACCTCAACGTTACTGCCATGTTGAGAACAGTCCACCAAGTTAAAACTACAAGGTGCAAGAACAGTATATGGTGGATGTACCTGATAAAAAGGTAAAAAATTGAGTAAATTACTGCTTCCTAACTTGCATTCCTTTTTCGTTATTCTGCAGCTAAAACTGGCATCTCTGAGTAGTGGAAAACGTGTTGTGTTTGGCATCTTATTCTGCACACCCACACACACTGACATACAACAACTCTCAGCCTGGTGTAGAGTCTTTCTGTACTAGTTACAGCCAAGAGTAAGAGTGATCCAAGGAGTGTTGTTGTCTGGATAGTTTAATCTCCATGTTTTTATTATGTTTGTAAAATTGTATGAACTTTATTTCCCATTTCGCATTAGCTAGGGGACAGAGAGATCTCCTCTTATGTATTTCTTGTTGGAAAACATCCCATGGGTCAAAGTAAAAGGAGTTTGAGATGTGTTAACACTTCCAGATACTTTCAGGGGAGACAGAAAATCGGTCTCTTAAATGCTTCATCAGATTTTAGTGACATGCAAGTGACTCAATGACATGGTTGCAGTTTGAAGAGATGAGAGACAGCTATTGACAACTTGGATACTCAGTTCTCATTTTCGCACTATAAATGACTTATGACAATGCTTGACAATACCCACTGACAATTTTGGACCTTTCTATAGCATATGAGAAGGCAATGTTTACTGTTACAGCTTTCTGTGTAATATGCAGAGATTAAAGGCAACTCATGCTTATTAAGGGCAATCCTTGATTCGTTGTCAGAGGTCCAAGTGGGGGGTCAGAGCACAAGCAGACAGCAACAATCCATAGTCATATATATATATATATATATATATATATATAGAGTTTGTTTTTTTCTCCTCAGTTTGGTCTTGCCAATTCATACCCACAAGCTAACTCTCCCCCATCATATGACATTTACCAGCCGGAGAATGTGGGGCAGGCACATGCTTCCTCCGAGATGTGAAGCCAACCTCAGTAACTTTTTCTAACTGCTGCATGCAGCATCACAGGGTGGTTTAACACACATGGAAGAAAGCATTATCTGCCCTATTCCACATGCATGAGCTCACAGATGCCTGCAATTGGCAAGTGTCACTCTGCTTGACAAGAGAGTGAAAGTATAACATCCCTCCCACCCTTAGAGCACAGCTAATTTTGCTCTCTTGGCTCACAGCCATGAATAGCTATGGTATTGTCAATAGATTGAGAGTTTGAACAGGGCAAACATTTTCTGTTGCACCAGTCTGTATGGAATTAAAATTGTGCCAAATGTATTGAATATAACTTTTTAAGAAAAGAATAAAAATACAATAATAGAAGAAAAACACTCTGAAACTGAAAACAGTGAACTGAGTAGCAAAAATTTAACATGCTCTTCAAATAAACAGTATTCTTTGTTAATAGTTTTCTAATCTTCATTGTCACTAATCATGGTTTATTAATGCGCTGCTAGAATTTTCATTTACGCTTTCAAACTTTTTGTTTACGCGCCGAAAGTTTATGTTCGCCATTCAGGCGCGAATCTCACATGTGGGCGGGGCTTAACAGCGATACTTTCATTGGTTAGTGAGATTTGGATTAACACAAAGTTACGTTCAATACTTTTGGTACAAATTTAATTTCATAGTCTGGAGCCTAACAATCCATAATCTTTAAATGAGGAAAACAGGTGAAGGCCAAAACCAGGAAGTAATACACATGGACCTAAGGTACTTGGGACTCACAACAGAATAACTTGAACCCACAATAATGAGACTTGGAATGAGACGGAAAAAAAACCCAGCAGTGTATAAATAGATAAACTAATCAGGGACTAAACACTGAACAGGTAAACACCATCGGATAACACACTAATGACAAGACAGGGGTGGAGACAGAAATAAAATCACATGGCAATGTGAACCCAAAACAAACCAACATGAAAGCAGTAAATGTCCCACTCGGAACCACACCACACTGAAGCAGGGAATTTATGACATAAAGCTGCATCTGCTGTATGAGACCCAAACATCAGGCACCTGACAAAATATTAAACATGGCTATCTTAATCAGTTAAATTTTGACATCTTGACCAAGTGAATAGAAAAACCTGTAAGATCAACAAGTCTGATTATCACAAGATTGGGAGTTTGAATTCCAACAATGGCATTGTCATCTGAGGCAAGGTCTAAGGACTGGGTGGGAGGAATGTCATTCCTTCCTGTCAATCACAGCATGTGCTGGCTTGAGCCACATTGTAGAAAAAATGTAGTGGCTGGTTTCATATGTCTTGAAAGAAACATATTATAGGCTTTGCTCTTCTTTGTAGCTGTTGTGCAATACTGGAGAACTAGTTAATGTGTGGAAATATGCAGTGACTAAATTGAGGTCAAATTGGGTCAGAATAGGTAGAAGGTAGTAAGCAATCATAACAGATTATCCTTCCCTTGAAGTAGAGAGAAGATAAGGTTCTTGGCTCATAGCATGACTGTCCGTATGATCAAATTTGCTACACCTTTCCTTTATTTAACAATATGAATACTAATATATAACTAAATTGCTAGTGATATAATTACTAAATAAAATGTATTATTTCATCATTAATTAGTACAAATGAAACACCCCATCAAGTGCAAAAAGAACACAGAATCATACCCTGATGTTAGTGGTTTTATGCGAGAAACTTTCTATTTTATAATTCAATTATGTAATTAAATTCATTCTGCTTTCTTGCATCGAATGTAAGGGGTGGTCATGGTTTCTTTGTTACAATCTGCAAAGCAAACCGAGATGTATTTTCTGCTATTCAGTCTGAGCCAGTGGGCTAGTGTGTTCGCCCAGGAAATGGGAAAGCACTGCATGTTATATTCACTTCAGGTGCAAACATAGTGGTATAGTGCTATGATCACTCAAGAGGCTTTCACCAAGAGGGTATACCTGGACCAGAGCAAACAAAGGCCACAGCATTAACAAAATAGACAGCCTATGTTTGCTGAACTTCCTAAACCAATTATTCACCTTAGACTTGGATCTCATTCTGTAGAATTATACTGTACGTCACGGAAAACTTAACATGCTTGGAGGCTGTTATTCTTTTCTTTCTTTCTCTTTTTTTTTAAAAAAATTGACGAGTACTGCAGTTTGCTAAATTTAGATTTAGTTCATGGGACATGGCATTCCACAGAGTTCAGCTCTTAAGTCATTATTTAAAGTATTTTACAAGCGGATGCACGGGAAGTCTCAGCAACATGTGATTTAGTGTAGGTGTCCTACAAGAACTTCAATTGCAAATTGCAAAAGCCCAGCATTATGAGATAGGATCTGAGATATGAGGATATGAGATGCAGGATGCTCTAAATTTTATTTTGGCACATCCCATGACACCTTTAATACACTCTCCAAATATTATGTTTGCATGCATTCTATTCTTGCTCTTGTTCTCTCAGGATCAGATAATGCAGGTTACACATTTATGTCCTGTTATGAGTTCACTAACAGGAATAGCTGGTCTGTATTGCAGTGATCAGATCCATCACACACTGGAAATAGTTTTTTTTTTATTTTTTATAAAACAACTGAGTCTTTAACTTGTTAGTTTTTTCATAACCAATTCCGACCTACACAGACACACATGCACAGAGCTCATACAACTGACTAAAAACACATTAACAGGGTGAACTGAGAAAACCTAAACACTTAATATCCTGAAACATTTAATAACACAGAAAACCCAGGCCTTAAAGCTAACACAGAACAAATGTTGAAAACAATATCTGTAACACAACAATAAATCAATTTAAAGTTCCTCAGGCCCATATGCAATGGAACCTAACATTAAAAACACATGTTTTGAAGACAAGGATTGATAAGTCTCACTTATACTTTGAATTATGTGCTGCATATGAATACTGGGAAGGAGCACAGTCAAAATCACATGAAAACATATGGAGGGGTGACATGGTGATGCAGTGGGTAGTGATTGGCTAGGATAAATTGATCCTAGGTGTAAATGTGTGCGTGATACCATGGTGGATGGTGTCCAATCCAGGGTGTATTCCCACCTCACACCCAGTGTTCCTAGGTTCCAGATCTACTGCAACCCTGACCAGGATAAAGCAGTTACTTGATGTGAAAGAATAAACATTTTGAGGCGCATTGATGATGACTTGCATTTTTGCCAAACTGCAGTTCAAATCCATGTACTATCTGGTATGTGCTCAATTCCAAGTACCTCTCGCTCTCTCTCTCGCTGTCTGTCTTTCTCTTAGCCTTTGAGTGGGGAGACCAGAGAGGGCTGGGTGAAGATAGACACCATCGCAGCAGACAAGAGTTTTAGCCGTGTGGAGCCAAGTCTTCCTCACCAGTACAAGCCAGACCGGACGCGCCGCATCAACGTGAAGACCCGCAGCTTTGCCCCCCTCACACGTCGCGGGTACTATGGCGACTCCCTTTGACCTTTTCACGGTCACCTTCATATCACTGCATGGTCCAGTGCTGATATGTGATGGGTGACTGTTCAGAGATGAAATGAAACTCTGTGCGGTTCAGCTGGCTTTGTGTGCCTGTGCGGCCAAAACAATTCAACTGAGTAAATATCAATGTGTTCCAGCGCTAATATTTGCAGGAATAAAGTCTGGATGGAGAGAAAACAGAAAACGGGAATTAATCAATCCACATTCGCCTGTTTTCTTCAGCTCTCAATGACAGATGAGCATGTAGTGCATGACATTATTTACCTTCTTTCATCTCTCTCTCTCTCTCTCTCTCTCTCTCTGTCTCTCAGATTTGTGCTGGCTATTGTAGACAGTGGAGCATGTGTGTCACTCATGGGTGTGTCCGTCTTTTACCGCCGCTGTCCAGCAACAACACTGTACCTGGCTTCTTATGTGGCCACGCCCTCAGGGGCAGAGCCTACAGCTCTGGTGCCAGTGACTGGGACTTGTGTACCTCACAGCCAATCGCAGGGCGGGACGGCACCCCGGATGCACTGTAATGCAGAGGGTGAATGGATGGTGCCTGTAGGAGGGTGCACATGTGACGCAGGATATGAACCAAATCATAATGGCTCTGCCTGTCTAGGTGAGTTAGTAATACTTTACTGAGATAGTTTGAACCTCTTTATGTCTGTGTCTAAGTTACAGGATTATTTACATTTACATTCGTTCATCTAGTATCTAGCGATTTACATCATACATTCCAAGTATACAAATGAGAGTTGTTCAATCTCCGTCAGTGGCTCTGAGTAAGCACTGGGATTCTGAACTCATTGTGTTTACTGTATATCACTAACATAGAACCTTAACCACTGAGCCATCGCCACCTGTAAGATATGCCTGTCTGTGTAATCCCCAATCAATCTCCTGTCATTCAGAATGTATTCTTGCCTCCAGACTCCACATCCTGGTGTTCATACCTCTGAACACGACACTTCAATTGGACTCAAAAATCCATCTAATAAAAACAGGATAAACACAAATCTATATATACAAAACACTAATACAGGCACAAGGACAATCCACACCAAGGTAACCCAGATTCACAAGTGTAATACACATACCAAACTCTGCAAACTATTGCACGTTTATAGGAATTTTATTCTTAACGGTTTCTTTTTGTCTGCATCAATAGAGCGTAAGCGTGTTGTATGTCTTCATTGTGTTAGTGTGGCTCTGAATCAATAGTCCATGTGCCCTCCTGTCACTGTAATTATAATCTCTGCTTGACGGACAGAAGACGGTGTGTATGTGTGTTTGTGTGTGTTATTACAGTGGACAGTGTGTGTGTGTGGGGGGGGGGGGGGTAGTTAGTTGCACAGATTTGTTTACAGACAAAAGAGACCATCTGCAGCACCCACTGTTCTTCTATAGTGTGCGTGTCTGTGTGTCACTGCACTGTGTGTGTGTGTGTGTGTGTGGCAGCCTGTACCTTTTTTTGTTACTGTGCAATACACATGTGAGCATTAGAAGAGTTTTTAGTGAATGTGCACATAGAATTAATGTGTGTCACTACTGCTCTTGACCACTCTTGACAACGGGAGGCAGTTGATGCAAGTGTTCTTGTTTGTACTGCTTTGTGTAGCACACCGAGAGAGAGAGAGAGAGAGGGGTGATCTTGAGATGAAATGAAGGAGATGCAGCAGCAACAAGCGCTCTTCCTCCCAGAGGTCCAGCACCAAAGGGTGGAGTTAATTCCTGGGGTGATGGCATAGAATCAGGAGAACATACCTTGGAGAGAAGAGGAAGAAAAGAGAGAGCAAGGGACCAGAGGAAAAGAGCAGGGTGTGACACATTTAGGTCGCATTGATGTATTAGCCACTCAACTGTGAACAAGTGACAGAAAGTGCAGGGGATGGGGTCCAACATACAGTAAGTGGACACAAGTTAATGATGCAAGACTGAAGCTGGCATAAATCCTTGCAAAGATTGAGAAAAGGTATGGGAAAGACTGAGGTTGTGCATGGTGTAGACACACTGGAGGATATTTTAAGGTGTGAAAAGTCAACATGACATTAAATTGACAGTGAGTAACAAAGTCCTGACATTTTAGCTCTGCAAGCTGTTCCATGTCGAGGGAGCAGAAAACGTTTGCCCTTCTTAGTCCAAACTTTAGGAACACTCATAAGCACAGTGTTCTGAAACCATAAATCATAAGTTGCATGTTTTCTTGACATTAAATACACAAATACCAACTATTCATCTCTCTCTCTCTCGCACATTCAGCCCATTCACTCTGCAACAAATATAAAAATGTGAAAACGTTCACACATGCACATTTATGTTCAATCACAGATACAGGCACAGAGAAACAGACATGTTTGTGGATCAAATGATCACGTGTTGGGCGGGCACACAAAAGACATGCTCATGCACATTTGGGCAGACTGAATACACATGCTATCTCTCTCTCTCCCCCTCTCTCCTCCTCTCTCCTCTCCTCCGTCTCCTATTTCTCTCTCTCCCCCTCTCTCCTCTCTCTCTCCTGTCTCTTTCCTCTCACTCTCTCTCTCTCTCTCCCTCTCACCCCCCCCCACCTCTCTCTCTGCCTCTACAGTGTATCTGCCATATATAATCACAGTGAATCATATCATATAGATTTACATACTGTATAGACTCTTACATTTTTCTCATGCAAAATTAAAAAACATGATGTTCTCTGTTCAACTTCATTCAGGTGTTTTTGAAGGGCACATTGAATATACCTAATGAACTTAATGATATAATAGTCTCATTGATGGAAACTCTGAAGCAGCAGAATACTGTATTTATACTGAATATGGACAAATTCACGACCTTTTGGGTACTGAAAGAAAAAATGTTGGCTTGGTTCTGGATTCTGAATTAAGATTTGCCATCTTTGTTTTTGGTATAAGTCATGTGATCTCTATCCAGCTCAGTCTGCTAGATGATGGGATTTGTTGTCAAGGTCATGAGCACACACAGAAAGAGCAAACAAGGAGCAATGTACAGCAGCTAACTTGCTCTAATTGCAACTCTGTTGCATAACAATAAAGGAATAAGTAAGGAATAATACATGTCAGGGTGTGCTGTTCTTGTAAAATAATATTTTATTCCTTTTAAACCACAACAGTTTGCCAACAATTAATAAATTTTCATTGATTATCCCTTTATGGTATGCCTTATATTTTAACCATTTATAGTTACATTTAATGTTGTGGAACGTCTGTGAAACAAGTTCATGTTAACACCAACGTTATAGCAGCTACAGTCAGTCATCCCCTCACCAGAATCTCTTTTCTCCTCTATTGAAGTTAATAATACAAAAAAAAAAAATTGTACGCAGCTCTGTCCTGATGACTTTCCTATGATGGAATATTTGCGGTAAGTAGCAGCCCTACTACTGAATGTTACAACGTGCTGACACTTGAGACTCTGTCTATGTTGTTAAATAAACACTATCCTTGCAGGAAGCTTCACCATATCATCCATCTTACATTTTTGTTTAATAGCAATAGCTTTTTTACATCTGTTTATTGTTAAGCTTACAGGGTTTACCTTGTGCTTCGGGGGTTTCCTCCCCTAGTTCAATGACATGCTTTGTGATTGGCATTTCCAAATTGTCTGGTGTGTGTGTGTGCGCAACTGTGCCCTGTGATGGATTGGCTCCCATCCAGGGTGTCCCCTGCCTTGTACCACGAGTTCCCTGGGATAGGCTTCAGGTTACCCTGTGTAGGATAAGCAGTATGGAACATGGATGGATGGATGTTATACTTAAATTATTAGAGTGTCTGCCATACAGGTACCTGTGAATTATTATTATTATTATGATGATGATGATGAGACTGATTTGAGTTAAAGTCTGAGTCATGCTATTATTAAAAAAATTAAAACATCTTTTCACCAGTTGAAATTGAGAATTCAATAGTGCTCTGGCAGAATAATGTTCACAATGATTGTGACCATGCTCAGTACAAAGATATAGACATTATTCATACACTACCATTAGGTCCTGTGGCTGCTAGCTTTTTGACCAAACTGGACTTGGTTGCTTTGTGCTAATTGTGACTATAATTTCCTTCACATTCCTTAGCTGCATGGGATTGCTATAGTTTAAATCAGCCAGGGTTAAGTTCAAATTGGTTACATTGCTGTTTGTCCTGGTTTCAGTGTGAATCAGGTGATTAGTTATGTAGTTTCAGCCAAGACTAAGTGTCTTTGGTGTTTGATGTTACATTACAGTGTTATCGGTTAGCCATGGGGAGAGGATATATATACACACTGAAACGCTGCCAATGTGGGGCAATCCTATCAGGCCCTAATAGTCTTTCTGTTCAATGCACTGAGCTAGAAGAGCATAACAACCATGTATAATAAAATCAGAAAAATAATACTGTAGAGAAAACATGTTCATTATCTCTTACTGCTCAAGTGAGTTTGAAAGTCAGCTTGGGTTTATTTGGCGGCTCTCTGGGAGGCACAGGATGAGGAAATGTGTATGTTGTGTTTCAGTCAGTATGTAGCGCTGCGAGCAAAAGAAAAATGAGAGAGAGAGAGAGAAAGAGAGAGAGGAAGAAATTGGGTCAGCGATCTAAATACCAAGTACAATGTCAATGGCAGATTATGCATTCCTGTATGCTGCATTTCTCCTTTTGATCTACATCTACAAATTCCTACTTTACAGTCTCTGAGAATAAAATATATCCCCTCTCTTTGAAATGTCAACTTTCCCCTTATTTTTATATTTAAATCCCAAAGAAAATCAAACTTACACAAACACACACATCCCTTTGTCTCTTTGATCTATTTGCCCTCAACTGTCCCTCAACTCGATAACTTTCATTATCGTGTGATGTTCTGTGCAATTTTACATCCATTTATGCATTCAGTCAAGTGAAGGATTTGCGGGCCTCTTCCATCAATAAGTTATGTGCATTGTAATGTACATTTTCATTTTGGGATAGCTGACAAACAGTAAACAGACTCTGTGCCCAAAATGTTCCACATATAAGATAAAAGGAGAAAGAGGACGGCAAACTTCTCTTAACATCTCTATTGTTATTCCTGCATTTATCATATTACATGAAAGGAAAAAAGTCAGAGAATCAGTATATATGGAGCTGTGATTAGTAAACGACGAGAAGCTGAGAGATCACCGAAAACCACAAAATTTTTTGTACCTTCTTTGTCACAGCTCTGGGGAAATCACATAATGAATTCTAACAGCATAAAAGATAGAAAACATCCCCATTTTCTTTCTCTGCCTTATTTTCTTCCTCTCTCGCCTCTCACATCGGTGCTGGGAGCGAATCTCAGATTTAGTCGAAGTGAAAACAAGGAAAAGCTTTTATCTTGGGGAGAACTGCCACACTTTCTTGCTTTCTGCTGTTTTGTCTCTCTCTCATGCTCTGCCGTGCCGCACTCAGACACATGCACACTACTGAAGCCTTGAAAAGGTGTTACACTTGTTAGACAGCACTATACTCATGGTTAGAGAAACGTGTGAGGTATTTAAGGACCAGCACTCAGGTAGTTCAATGGAGCTATGCACACCTTTGCATGTATATCTGCTTCTACACACACTCACCTGAATATGCTTTTTTGGCTCTGTGTCAGTATGAATATATGTATTTCATACAGATCATTTTGAGTCAATCTGGAATTAGTCACATTTTCATTATGTACATGTGGCTGACAGGCAAATTCAGATCAGCACTTCCATAAGGCCTTGTGTAGATGTTTTTACTTTGCAAAATTAAAGCTGACAGCATTTTTCATACATCAAACCCCTCCTATCACTCATGTCTGTATCCTTTGTTTTCCCAACCCTAACTTTTTGTCTTCAGCCTGTCAGATGGGCTTCTATAAAGCCGTGTCGGGTTCGATTTCATGCACTGAATGTCCAGCTAATAGCAGAACCAGCTTGGAGGCTTCTAAAGTGTGTGAGTGCCGCAGTGGGTTCTACCGGGCGCCAAGTGATGCCAACACCACGGCCTGCACTGGTAAGGACCACATGACTACTGTAGCATGAGTTTACAGATTTTAACCACTCCAAAACAAAAGAATAATCTTAATCAAATAAGCAGTAGGCTAAAGCAGTAAGCAGTATCGGCTTAAATAAGGTAAGAAACAAAGGAACGGTTGTGATTACCAATACTCAAATTAATTTCTGCAGTCCATTCTAAAATGATGACGCCTAGGTAGGGTAGTTTGAATAGAGAAAGGCCATGACAGCTATTTGTAGGCTCATTCCAAACTGAAGTGATGAAAAACATTTGCTTCAAAGCAGGGGATCGCAAACGTTTTGCAGCCAGAGGTCCTGTTAATTGTAAAATAAATTAATTTGACCCCCCTATATATTTATTTTTATAAATCTAATCCAACTAGACATGTACTAGGCTCATGATTTAAATGTGTATGTTAATATTTTGACTAATTATCAGAGCCATATAGCTTTTTACTCCATCAATAGTACATATTTTCATTAAATGTGTCATACTATGTAAAGGCCTATTTTTTTGTGGATTATTGAACTTAGAAAGAGTAAGTATCGCTCGCACACATGAGTGAAAAAAGAATGACGGTGTGTAAAACAAACAATGCACATCTCATGTGCATTCAATGTGTATTGGTCTTTAGGCTGAAAAGTCTACTGCTCTGCTGCACAATTCTCCAATGAAGTGTAACGCTGTAAATGCCACATGACAGCATGCTTACAGTCAAGAGTTGCCTATTTCTGCGTTGATGATTGGAGCAGAAAAGTATGGTCATGTGATGTAAACAGTCAGATGCCAGCCAAGGCCTTTGATTTATAGTTAAATTAATATTATTAAACTCCTTCTCTTGATATGGGCCCTGACCATCCATCCATCCATCTCTATATCTATCTATCTATCTATCTATCTATCTATCTATCTATATATATATATATATATATATATATATATATATATATATATATAGAGAGAGAGAGAGAGAGAGAGAGAGATTTTTTTAAACTATATAATAAAAGAAAAGCTTTGAGTAAGAGTATGTTTGCCTTACCAGCCCCCCCCTCGGCCCCTGTGTCTCTGTCCTGGGAGTACGAGAGCTCAGAGGGAGGGGTTTCTCTACGCTGGAAGTCCCCGCTGGACCTGGGTGGTCGGAATGAAGTGACATATGGAGTGGTGTGCAGAATCTGCCCCACAGCCATGCAGATACAGCCTAGTGTCTGCTCCTGGTGTGGAGATTCTGTGACTTATATGCCTTCTAAAAGTGGCCTCAGACAAACTAAAATCACCCTCAGCAATCTACTGACCCGAGTCACCTATCTCATACAGGTAGGCAGACTACATTACCTATGAGCACTCAGCTAACACAGGAACAGTCCAACAAACAACATTATCAAAAAGTTCAGTGTGTATAAAAATGTAATGTAAGGAAAGGTGTGTGAATATAACATAAAATTACTCCCAGAACACCCAAAAAAGAGAAATGGGTAATGGTTTCTATGAAGCCCATGCTTATAATGAATTATATCCCCATTTATACTTATTTATAAGCAAGTATTACTGCTCTATAAACACATTTATAATGACACAAAGACTTATACTTCGTTATAATAAAAGATATAGCTACATTTATATTATTGTTATAATTACTCATAAGTGATGCACTTGCTTTTTTTCAGTGCCCATGCTCATAATACATTACACACCAATTTATACATATTAGTCAGTCTTGTGGTTTCATTAATGTATTCATAAAAATGCAGCCTGCATTTTTATAATGTTATTATATTATAGTTATAATGACTTATTGGTAATGCAGATTTATTTCAAGGTCCAATAAGTGAATAATTTTATATTGTTGATCGTTGTGCTGTGCTGCCTTATAAATACTTAGTTATAATACAATTACTAACCTTTATAAATGCATCATTGATGGCTTTAAGTAAAGTGAAAGCATAGGATGCAGTTTCCATAATGCCAGTGTTATGAAATCATTAAGATGTGCTTATTATTGTTACGATACCTGTTGGAGACAAGCGCGGACGGACAAGATTAGAGAGTGTGGATCAGACGGAAGATGAAACACGGAAAATAGACGAAGGTGAACAATCCAAACTAGGCAAGGCAGAGAATCGTAACCTAGAAACAGGCAGTATATCCGATAACCAGGAAAATCCGGCTTGGTAAAACGACAGAGTACGACAGCTGAGCGTTTACTTTGCGAGACGCTGAAGTTAACGAGGCCTTTTATAACCTATGATGAAGCACAGGTGTTTGCACTCAGTACTCCGGTGAACTTGAGCGCGTGCATGACTGGGAAGTGTAGTTCTCGTCAGCCATGTTTGTAGGCAGCACTGCATTCTGGGAACTGCAGTTGCGAGTTCGCTGTGACGTGACAATTACACAAATAGAACATGTCCAGATGGCACAAACCACCAACAAAATACACAACAAATATATCCAAATGGCAAAAAATGAAATAACAAATTAGAAAAGCATGAAACTCTTAGCAACAAAATGTGCCATTTCACAAATAAAACATTTGAAACGTACTCATCTCATTAAACCTTTACTGAAATCAGCACGAGATCCCTCTTAGCACTGTCACATATGTAATATAGGCATGCAGAAGGTGCTTTTTCCACTTCCTATGGCATGGACGTGGGATTGGAATTTAGGAGCCAAAAATAACTATTTACAGCAAACAGGAAAGTGCAAAATATAAACTAGTATATACAAAACATGAACAAAAGTGCAAAAAACCTGAATAATAATACATTTAAATAATTTAATATTAAAAGAATATTTATGTATTATTATTTAATAATTTTAATAATAAAATAATTGGCTGTCCTTGACATCACAGTATGGCTGCACGATTATGGCCAAAATGATAATCATGGTTATTTTAATCAATATTGAGATCGTGATTATTTATCACGATTATTCATTGATTTTAGGGACAACATATTTGTATTGCACTTTCAAATTTAAATAAACAGACCGCTGCTTTAACCTCCATGTTGTGCTACATTCCTGCTAATGTACAAATCTTTGCATCAATTTAGACTGGTCCTTAAAGTGCATCGTCTCGTAGAAGCAAAATATAAATAAAATAGTACCCAAAATACAGGATAAGTAAAAATAAAAATGCCATCAACCAAATGAAAATATGCAATCAAATATAACAATATGCAACCAAATGAAAACAATTCAGGCGAATGCAGAAAAGGCAATAACAGTGTTTACAGGAGGAGAGACGCAGCCACATCACCCAATAGAGCGGTGACACAGGGATGACCTCATTTTGTACCGGAACCCGGAAGTTAGCATCACACTGGTTCCCTCGACAAAAACCCAATAGGATTTTCACATAAGCTTTTGGATTATTGCAAAAAATAAGCTCTGTGATCAGCAAAAGTTTACAATACTAACACGTATTAAGACTTGATTTGATATGCTGCAGAGTTTTCTATGAGCGGAGGACGAACTTTAAGCTTCAATATCGCAGTTGATCATGTTTATGTAATCGTGGGCAGTCAAAATCGTAATCGAGATCAATATTCGATTAATGTTTTTCTCATTTACTGACACAGATTTGAAAAATATTGAATAATACATTTAATAAATGGTATCCAAAAATCAGCCTGATGCCTTATAGGTCCAAATCCAAGCACTGTAATGTGCCTATATTAATAAGACAGCTAATATCTTTTTATGGGAATCAAACTGGAATCCAAAATTGCTATTTTAGATTTTTTTTAAAACATCATCGTTAATTGCTTTACGAGAAAAATCACTCACTAGATTCAATATCACATTTATTGAGCCCATGACAGATTTCTCTTATGAATGTTTATGATCTTGTGTTCTTACACACCTCATGTTCACTGTATTGGTTTATTACTGTTTAAATTTTTAGAAACACACTGGGTAGTACTGTGTGTTGTGACTGTTCCAAAACTCATAACCTTTCCTTAGAGTCATTATCAAAAAATAAAATAAAATGCAAATATTTTTTCATGGGATCCAGTTTAAAACAGTTGGTGTTCTGGGAAAAATAATGGCATGGTAGAACAAGGATGAGAACGAGGTAGAAAATTTAAGTGTGACAATATACCAGTATATAGTATGATTGAAAAAAATATTAAATAGGTATATTCCATTAAAGTGGCTTCTGTTTTACTGGTTTAGATCATGTCTACAGAATTGTATAAAAATGTATAAACACACCATTAAATATACCACCAGACTTAAAACAGGCTAGCCTACATATTAAAGAATAAACATACCGTGCTCTGTTGTAATAAATTCCTGCAAGCTAAAAGCAAACCTATTAACAAGCTTATTTTTAAAATCCACAAGCAGTTCCTTAGCTTATTGAATAATTGAACACAGTGATACCCTGTGATCCATAATACAAAACTGTAAGGTTATCATATAACTCTTTCACTCCAGTACTAAGACTACAACACTCTTTATATGACTCTCCACATCATCCATGTGTAAAGAATATGACCGATGAGCAGTCTTACTGTTTATGCTGCTCCAGTCTCAGTAAGCCTCTTGTTCCTGTCTATAATAGTGTCTATAAAAGAAACCTGACCCCATTTTATAATGATTACTAAACCTGAAAGTGGGCGGGCCATTTCTGGCTGTGAGAAGTAAGCAATGTAGTTTGATGTTCATTTACAGCCCATCTGCTAAAATGAGCCTAAATGGACTATCCATCATTTTCACAGACAAATAAAGGTACATCCATTTGTATACAAATCTCTTTTATGCTGCAAACTACATTTTCAGTCAAAGAGAGAATAAATGGGTTTATTTGTTAACCATGTCCATCAGTGGTGTATTAAAGATTTAGCTTGTTGTGTTTTATTCATTACATGTATTCCCATATGCAGTATGTATGCATGATATATTTAAACATAAATATTCTTATGGTTTTGTTTTTAGCAAGGAATTTAGGCATTAATCTTGACTGATTTTTATTTGACAATTCAGTTATTCATTATAAAACCCATCTGCAATGATTAGATATAACTTTGAACTTTACATGTTTTGTCAAAAATGTTGATTGGCAGGTTCAAGCTATGAACGATGTGTCCCCTCTCAGTCCTTTCCCACCACAGTTTGCTAGTATCAACTTCACCACCAGCCAATCAGGTGAGTGTTATCTTACTTTGATTAAATGGATTGGTGTAATCGGAGACTGTGTGTCTGTAACTAAGTACAGTATATAGAGGTGGATGTACACCGAGGGCAAGAGCAGCTCATGACTGTAGATTTTGGTGAGGCATTGGTGACATTTAATGGTGACATTAAGAACAACAAAGCCTTAAACAAATTCCAGTTGCACTTGAATTATGCTATAGGCTACTATCGAGTATATTTTCGGAGTAACCCTAGTTGAGAGTCAACAACAAACAGTCATCCAGAATACAGACTAGTAGCTTGTTTTGAGAGTACCTTTGTTAAAATGTGGCACACACAGAGAAGCTAATGTCATTAACCAGTATTGCCAGGTTTCAGCAAAATTTCCAGCCCAACTATGCCTCAAGCAAACTGGACATACAACTAGCCAAAACAAATTGAGCATTAGAAAAGCGAGACACATTTTTCTACTTTTTCCTCAGTTTTTGTGTCGGCAACAAGGTCACTGTCTTGCACACAGATTTCTAATGTGCAGAAATAATCCACTTTTAATCCCCCTTTACCTTGCCTAATCTATGCAATATATCTTACAAAAGAAATGCTTCTGCATTATCATACATCATAGACATAGACATACTGTCTGAACTTATTTTGCCTTTGTTTGTGGCAATTTAAAGTATTACATTTAATTTTGATTAGTTGCTATAAATAAGATCTTGGCTAGTATTTTTAAACTAGCCCCTGGCAACATGAAAATATGACCCTGACAACCCCAATAACTGTCCTGTCCACTGCTCCTCTGTGATCATGGGGCAACATGCTTCCTGCCCAAATGGGCCTCTATTAGCGCTTGTTGCAGTTCCCATTTTTAACCACTAGGTGTATTAATAACAAATAGGCAGTGAGTATCTAGAAATTTGAGCAAATCAGTGGAACACTGGCTTATATCTGTCAAGTTTCAATTATTTTTTAATCATTAGTCACTAAAAAGAGGTCATTAGCATTTCAATGGAATTTAAAATGCACCGAGTTGTGAATGAAGACAGGGTTATGAAGGCTAAGACTTGTTGAACAGCTGATATATATGGTGGTGCTCTGCTCCAGCTGCCCCTATAGACAAGTCACCACTGACTGAAGGTGTACCTTAGATTTGATGTGAACATGTTTCTGTGTCTCAGATTATTTCTTTTGATTTTTTTTGGTGCCATTTTTTCTTTACCTCCTGATTATTTTCAGATAATTTCAGTAATTATGCCAATATTTTATGTGTGGTTTGTTTTTCTATAACATACAAGTGCTTATTCTATACTGTATATAATTGTCTGTCATTTGTTATTAGTATATTTTTGCCCGGACTAGACCCTCCCCCCCCCCCCCCCCCCCCCCCGCACCCGTCTCATAATTTCTCCTCCTTGGCCTTGGACTGCGGTGGTTTTGGGTCACGATATCCTGTCAGCTCATATAATGCTCAAGGAAGCAGAAAGAGGTAGAGGTTAATCGTTGTGGCAGTTCACAGAAACTTTTGGGATGTACAACACAGCTCAGGCCCCCCTCCACATGAAATGAGTAAAGATTCTGGTTTTCACACTCTCTTTCTGATCTCTCTCTCTCTCTCTCTCTCTCTCTCTCTCTCTCTCTCTCCCCCCCCACACACACTTTTTTGTCTATTAGTACATAGCTTTAGTCTGCACTTATTTCAAATTTTACTCTGTAAATATTCCTAAATTGATATGATGTAACACTTCTTTAAATGTCAAGTGGTCTGTACCAGTACTCAGTGTAGCTTGTCCCTGCTCTTATACATGATTGCTTGAGATTTGAGGTGACTGAGAGAGAAGAGGTTTGTCCCTGAGAAATGAGTGGATGAGTAATGTGTGACATCAGGTTCAGGAGAGTCTTCCACTGTTTCTTTATAACTGCCAAATATGAATACTGGCAAACATCAAGATTTTTTTTTTTCTAACTTGCTCACCCATCTATCTTGTTAGGGAGTTAATATGAAACTACACAGATTAATGTATTCCTTTTTGAATTATTCCAAGCCCCTTAAATAAAATAAAATAAACTCTACAGTTAACCGCACAAAACTGTATTATATATTTTAACATGAAATACGTTGATGCCCCCATGTGGTTGCAGTTATAATAGCAGTCTCATTCACTGTATGTCTCTCTCCAAGTACCTTCTGAGGTTCCCATTCTGCATCAGCTCAACAGTGCTCCAGATTCTATTACTCTGTCCTGGCCTCAGCCTGACCGGCCCAATGGAGACATCCTGGAGTACCAGCTCAGATATTATGACAAGGTCCAAGTCACTGCATCTACACTATATTTCACCATCATAACATTTTCATGATATTTATTTAAGTTTGATTTTTTTTTTTTTTTTGGGCATACAATTCTGACTCCTAGGCATGTTTTTTAAGTAATGTCATAAAATAAATTGAGGGGGAGGGGTGTTAAAATATGAACGTGAATTATGAGTGAATTATTATTATATTTTTTTGCAGATTGTTCTGCCATGCTTTTTATTATTATTATTATTATTATTGTTATGATTATTATTATTATTATTATTATTATTGACTTTATTTCAAGGACCTAAGTGAATGGAATATGTTATTGGACTGTGCAGCTTTTCCCATGCATCTTCCCCTCTAAACTCTGCCGCAAACTTTTTTTTTTTAAATAAATGACATTTTTATGAAAATCTAAATGCAGAGTTACTTTATAATTGATTAACTTAAAAATAGGGAAAATGGATGCCTTTCCAGTTGTAAAGTCTCAAAGCACAATTTAGTCATTAGCCCTTGATTGGCTCCTTAGGACTTGCTAGGCAGGTCAAGACATCAGTAGGAATTGTCAGCCTATGGCAATTTCAGAGTGTAATAAGCTTTCTATCTCTTCAAACTTTGTACTAACACCCAGCAATCTTGGACTCCTCTAAGTAGCTGATTAAGGATGTGAAAAATAAAACTAATTGATGCCTACAAACCAAAGGAAGTCTTGAAAAAGGTATCAAAGCCTTTCCAACGTGCATTTTTCACTGTAAACAATGTCATTAAGAAATGACAAGATCTGCATGACTAAGAAAACACTCAGATGGAACTGCCTGTATGCTGGAGAAAAAGGCAAAGCAAAACCCCTTATGACATCAAAGGACCTACAGGATAATTAAGCTGACACAGGAGTGCCTATTGGAAGACTCATCAGAAGGGAAGCTTACTGATGCAAGACAGCCCAAGAATATCTCAGAACTTAGAGAGAGAGAGAGAGAGAGAGAGAGAGAGAGAGAGAGAGAGAGACTCCTAGCAGGCTAGAAAAAGCATTTGCATGTTGTGATAGCTGCCAAAGTGGGGATTACTAAGTACTGACTGGACTAGGATGTCCAAACTTTTGCACATGACACAATTAGTTTTTTCTATTTTTTAAGTTTACCAAATATAAAGTAACTGTGCATTAACGTTTGTTATTTTTAAATTGTTTGATGCAGAGGATGTGTTGAATTCTTTTCACCAAGAGCACAAAACCAATCCCTCTTTCCCTCTGCAGAGCTCTGATGAGAGCAGTGCAACCAGTGTGTTCACTGAGACCAACACAGTGACCGTGTCTGCTCTGACCCCAGGCTCCATTTACGCCTTCCAGATCCGAGCTCGCAATGAGAGAGGCTATGGCCCTTACAGCAATTCGGTTTACTTCAGCACTCTGGCTATGGGTACAGATTATATACTCTTCCACCAACTTTGCACCTTTCATCTATCAGTGACCAGTGATCTATCACTACGGACGACAGTTACAGTTATATCATCAGTTATTAATTATTATTTATTAATTCTTCCCAATATTCCAGAATGAATGAATCTTCTTGTGCATATGACATACAGTTTTAATATTGTAAGTAATTGTACCAAATGGGTCTGGTTTTCTGCACTTCAGTGTGCATAATGAGCATAATGAATATTCCAAACCCAGTACAATGCCTGGAAATCAGAAGGTTGTATTTATATGAGTATATGGCTTAGATCTGCATTTGGAGTATTCATGCAGTTTGTTAAGATGTCTTTATTGCTGATTTTGTCACCGTAGAAGAGCAATCAAGGCAAATTCAGAGCCGCCTGCCTCTGCTGGTTGGATCTATGATGGGTGGAGCTGCATTTCTATTAGTTGTGGCAGCAGTCGTCATTGTGTTTGTCTTTAGGACGTAAGTGTATTTCAGTATTGAATATACTTTAATATTAACTGAATATGTTGTATACAATGATTCAGATGCACCAATAAATAGTAATTTTGCATGGATTAAATAGTGGGATATGAATGTTTGTAACAGGTAATCACAATTTCATGTCAAAGTAAATTCTTACTGTATTCTTACTTCAACAGTAAAAGGAGAGAGAGCCATTACAGTGACAGACTTCAGAGATATATTAGCAACCGAGGTGAGTGTGTGTGTGTGGCCAGTGTGAACAACAGTAATATGACTATAGTACTTTCTTTTCCTCTAGCTCTAATGTAGAATACTCTTTAGCACAATTTCTTCAGGATCATGAACATCCTTTGTGTTTTTACAGCACCTGCATTTACGTTGAATTTTTTTCACTATACTGTCCAGGTTATGATGTTATTTTAAAATGCATATTTTCAAAATGTATTAACATATCAAAGAAAATACCAAATTATGTATTCTAATTCGATGTTCTGAGTTGGTAAATAATTCTCCATCTGCATTTCAATTTTTCATATTTGACAGGTTGGCAGGTGTGTCTGGTACTCTAAGGATGAGCGCATATTCTCAAAGCTGTATCTGTATGGTGCTTGTGCTGATTTTGTGTTGTGCTCCAGGGGTCACATTATGAGCTGCTATTTTGGGCATTGGGAATATTAACATGTTTTCTGTGTTTTGTTCAGCTGGGGTAAAGTATTATGTGGATCCTTCCACTTATGAGGATCCAAGTGAGGCAGTCAAAGAGTTTGCCAGAGAAATTGACCCTGCTCACCTGAAGATTGAGGAAGTCATTGGTGCTGGTGAGTAGATAGATGAGGTTTACCTGGTTGCTAACCAGTGTTGCATTACAGACCTAATACTAAGCCTAAACTAATGGTTAAAAAAAAAAAATCAAGTAAAATCTGAAGTAATGCATGTGAAAATTTTCTAATGTCAGTTGCACTTAATTATCAAAAGTACTTTGGTATCAGAATGAGGGAAAAAATGTTCAAATTAATAAATTAATTTAAATTTAACTTCTAAATTAATCTTCAAATCCTCCTAAAAAGGCAGAAAGTATTGATGTGTCATCCAGAAACTGAGTCAGCTTTTTGTGTTTGCTTTTTAGGTGACCTTTTTTTTGTTTGTTTTTAGGAGCACCACATAGCTGTTTTGTTGACTGAACTACCAAGAAAGAACAGTCAAAAATAATTGTAATTTAGAGATTACGAAGAATAGGTCAGCGTGATCTCAGTGATTTTTGTCCATGACATGATTTTTGGTGCCATATAGGTTGGTTTAAGTATTTCTATAACTGCTGATCTCCAAATGAACACCTTTGGGATGTAGTAGAACAGAGATTCGCAGCATGAAAGTGCACGTGAAAAATCTGTAGGAATTGTGTGATGCAATCATGTCAACATGAACCAGAATCTCAAAGGGATGTTTCCAACATCTTGTGGAATTCATGCCATGAAGGGCTGAGGCTGTTATGAGACACTACCCAGTATTAGTATAGTGTTCCTAATAAAGTGCTCAGTGAGTGTATTTATACTGATTATCCAGTGTCTTTCATTCTCTTTCCTTCTCTTTTTCTGTGTTTTACATCTGTATTATCATTATAATATTAACTGTATACTATATTATACTGTAATTCAGTTTTCCATCTCACTCTTTTTTTCCCTCTTGGTCTCTCTCTTCAGCTCAGTTTGGTGAGGTGTCCAGGGGAAGATACAGACCTTTAGGCCGTAGAGAAGTGTTAGTAGTGGTGAAGACTCTGCGATGGGGAGTAACAGACCGTGAAAGAGGAATGTTCCTCAGCGAGGCTGGGGTCCTGGGCCAATTCGATCACCCCAATGTGCTGAAGCTTGAGGGTGTGATCACACAAACTCCTCCTGAGCGCATCATTATGGAGTTTATGGAGAACGGCCCCCTGGATGCCTTCCTCAGGGTGAGCAAGATAAAAAAACAAAAAACTATACCATAGATCTTATTAACACAGTAGATTCTAAAACCTAAGGTAATTTATGTGTCAGAGCTTGTGAGTCTGTTTTCTTCATCTGATTTTTATTTCCTTGAAATCCAAAAATATGTGAAATCTTTGTGTTCATTATTTCTCTTGCTCCCATGTTCCAGGAAAATGAGGATCAGTTCAGTGTGTTGCAGCTGGTGGGTATGGTGAGAGGCATCGGAGCAGGAATGTGTTACCTTTCTGAGAGGAACTTTGTGCATCGTGACCTCGCAGCTCGAAACATTCTGGTGAACTCAAACTTGGTTTGTAAGGTCTCCGACTTTGGTCTGTCACGGCTCATGAAGGACCTGGACCACAATATGCCCACCTACACTGCATCACTGGTGTGTTTTGGGAACTGAGCTGTGTCATACTACTATAAAAGTTTAAATCACTTTGGGATTGGTGAAAAGGAAATTTGTTTAGTCATACATTTATGTCTGTATTTATATTAGTAAGTTTTAGAGTTTTTCCTATGGGGTGCCAAATGTAAAATGTTTCATGTTTTTTCTCTCTGATTTTCTGAGAAAATTTGAAGTCATTCTGACACATTTAAATAGTGACTCATGTCAACTATCTGTTTCAGTGTAAATTTTAAATATAAACCTAAATGTTATATGTATAGTATCTCACAAAAGTGAGTACACCCCTCACATTTTCGTAAATATTTGATTATATCTTTTAATGTGACAACACTGAAGAAATGACACTTTGCTACAATGTAAAGTAGTGAGTGTACAGCTTGTAAATTTGCTGTCCCCTCAAAATAGACATTAGACATTAATGGCTGTGTGTTGAGTTATTTTGAGGGGACAGCAAATTTACAAGCTGTACACTCACTACTTTACATTGTAGCAAAGTGTCATTTCTTCAC
Organism: Ictalurus furcatus; assembly: GCF_023375685.1. Lineage (NCBI taxonomy): Eukaryota > Metazoa > Chordata > Actinopteri > Siluriformes > Ictaluridae > Ictalurus > Ictalurus furcatus. The sequence continues at coordinate 11,943,185 of NC_071255.1, read as the reverse complement.
TGTTGTGACATGAAAAGTTATAATCAAATATTTACAAAAATGTGAGGGGTGTACTCACTTTTGTGAGATACTGTAAATGTTAAATATACATTTTAAATGTATAAGTTAAATGATTCATTCATTTATTATTCATTTATTATTTGTTAATTTAATTGCCCTTGCCCTCTCTGAGTGTGTGTCATTGGGAATACACAGCAGTGTATTCCACAGTGTGATAGTTTTGGAACATGGTTGAGGATTTAAAAAGCAGGTTCACTGATGGCATTTTTTGGGCTGATTTAATAACAGTCCACAGCCACCAAGATTTTGTTTTAAAGCAAATAATCAAAATTAAATCAAATCAATTTCTGCGAATATATGCTATGGCAAAAGGAAAATTTTAATGAAAACAATTTAAAACCAGGGATGAGCTACTTTTGAGCATCTTGATCCTTTATCCCCCCAAAAATTTGATCCTTTATCCCAAGTTGCCAGATTACTAATCCATACACACACGTTTTACACCACCTTACTCAATTTCCTCTTTATTGAGGGAAATCAATGTACAATTAATGCAGTGCATTTTTAACGATTTTATTAACTATAAAACTTGAGCAATTGTGCTAATTCAAATGGGCAACTTCGTTGGCAATTGACAACCAATATTACCCCAGCAAGCAAATGTAAACATCTCAATTGTACTGTCTGTAAATTTGCAACAAACAAATGTACAAAGGTCCTATTTTTGGTTAGTATTCTCATTCTCAACCCAACCTCAGAGAACAGTTCAAAAGTGCTTATTCAAAAAATAGTTATTCCAAATGTTATTACCAAAATCCACATATTACCATGAATAATGCCGAACATGCAGTAACAATTCAGTGCATAGATGTCCATACCAGTCTACCCCCCAAACACACACAGTTCAGACAACATTCCCACTACTGATGATCATTAGTGATGATTCATGCATTTGGCAAAAAAGGTTTTTGCTGATGTATTTTACCTTTTAAATCTGAGATGAGAGCAACTCTGGCATCTGTATCTTTCATACTTCTCTTTGTAAGCAGTGGTGCAATGGCAATTTAAATTAAAATCTTTCATTAAAAATTACGTTTCCAAACACACGGACGCCCCTTTGAACTCGGTAAAAAGATCATGTTTCCCATCTTGACTGGAAAACACTAATTTAATTGTCAGTTTTTATTTTCTTTTTGCTCATTTTTGTGAACGTTCACATTAGTGTACACACGCTCTCTGACTTAATGCAGGACACTCATTAGGATGATCATTTGGGAATGCAATGTCAACATTACAACCAGTAAATCCTGAAATTAATCTCTGCTATGAAATGACTGATGTAAATAAATACAAAATAGGTAAATAGGGAAATGCAAAAGTAGGTAGCACCTCTAGCGTTAGCTACTCAGATAACCAGCTTAGCTACCGCTAATGTGCTGTGTACCTTCTCTGCTTCTGTATACTTTGCGGTATTTTATAGTGGAGAATAATTTCAGGAGTTACCAGTTGCAATGTTTTGAACATTTAGATTTAAGATTTAGATTTAAGATTTAGGTGTAACATTTGTATGAATATTTAGATTTAACATTTAGATTAACATTTCTTTTTAACAATTACATTAAATAATTAGATTTACCATTTAGATTGATTTTAAACTTTTTACATTGAATGTTTATCTTTAAATTTTACCTATAACATTTAGATTTATATTTTAAATTTACTCTGATACTTAAGATTGTTATTTGACGAGTCACTATCTATATGTACCAGAATGGCTTCAAATATGTTCCCAGAACTGCCAAATTTGCATTTGTTTTCCTTTTATTTCCTTTTTCTCAGGGTTGTAAAATACCTATAAGGTGGACAGCTCCTGAGGCTTTCCAGCATCGTAAGTTCAGTTCGGCTAGTGATGTCTGGAGCTTTGGGATCCTCATGTGGGAGGTGATGTCATATGGAGAACGGCCATATTGGGACATGAGCAACCAGGAAGTAAGGCTTGTGATGTGTGTACGTGTTTGTGTCTGTCAAGGTCTTCTAGATCTTTGCTGAAGGACCAGACTAACTGAATTATTCATGGTTCATTGATTCATGGTCTGATGATAGTTAATCTATTAATCATTAATTGGTAGATAATTGTATATTGGGTAGACTTGCAGTGTACAAATCGTAATTTGATGTTCCAAATACAAAATGAGCACAAATGTGATAAGCAACAATACGTTAATTCCCTAGGCATGGGTACAGTGAAAAAATTAGCAGGAGCTTGTTTATGTGTGGATTCATGTGAGGGTTCATTCCAAAAATTGGTTTTCTATTAAGCTATTTTAATCATGACTGCGTAGTTCAGTGCAAGACACGATAACCAACCTCCATTTTTTTCCACCTCTAATTAAATCAGTTATGTGCAGTCATGAATGAGTCTGTATGCCTACAGCATTCTGATGATGGAGCTGTTATGCGATTCAGTCTGTTTCAAAACTGTGTGTGTGTGTGTATGTGTGTGAGTGCACACTGAGATGCATAATGTCACCAAAGGCCTCCAGCCAAAGACATGGCATGCCACTGAAGCAACATCATTTATCTGGCATGTGTATCTATTTTTATAACAATTGTGGTTGGATGTTTACATTTCCGTGCAATGTCTTCTCTGCACAAATAATTCACATACAGAAATGTGCATGTGGCTGACTACTACTTACTATTTTGCATTTCTGGTTAGATGCTAACTGAATTTTGTTGGCTTTGTACTGGTACTCTGCTCAACAACAGTGAAGCTGAATCTGATCTAATCTAGTCTAAAATGAGAGCCAGCCACTAACAAAAAAATTTGTGTGCCCCACACTCAATAAAATCATCTCTACAGGTTCACTGCAATTATGCAATGAACCCCAAACCACAACACTGACAAACAAATGAGGAAAGGACAACTGACATCTGTAGTAACCTACACTTTATTTCATTTATTTCCCTGATTTTCTGTCTCTAGGTAATGAAGGCAGTAGTTGATCAGTATCGTCTTCCCGCACCTAATAGTTGCCCTCCTGTTCTACACGCTCTGATGCTGCAGTGTTGGCAGGCTGATAGACAGAACCGTCCCAGATTCGACTCTATCCTCTCTTCTCTAGACCGTCTCATACGTCACCCTGCATCCCTGAAGGCTGAGCATGCTCGGTACGACAAGCACTTCAAACTACATCTTCCATCATGAACTTTCCTTTAGTAGTTTTTATATGTCCTTGACAAGGAACTGTGTCAGCTTTTCGCTCGGAATTCCGAAACATCTTCAGGGTATGGCTACACCTTGATAATGACAAAATCAGAAAATATGAATGTTTGCAACCTATTCATATCATGCAGTCGAATGATTACTGCAAAGCTCTTTAAAAATCCATTTGCTTGAAGCTAAATGCCTGTAACACTAAAAGGAAGGGGGCTAACTCAGATATGCACAAAACATTAGAGAAACTTTGCCTTCTGTCAGTGCTGTCATTCCCCCCACTCCCCACCCCAATGTAATAACATACTCCTGATAAAATATTGTGATATTCTTAAATGCAATCTAAATATGTTTAAAGAAATATTACATAAATTCTTCAGACAATACGTTCATTCAGATTGATTCTAGCTAATGTGTTCTCCCCATTACATCCCCTTAACATGTTCTTTTTAAGCCCCACCCAACCCCTGCTTAGCCCCACCTCCACAGATCTGTCAACAGTGACGACAGTCAGCGAGTGGCTGAGTGCGCTGAGGATGGACCGCTACAAGAATGAATTCGAGAGAGCACAGCTGCACAGCCTGGAGAGAGTGAGCTTGCTCACTATGGAGTAAGTACACTTAGCATACATAGGAAAGGTTTTGTTAACTGCTCTGAATTAAGGGCTAGTGGATTAATACATTAACTAGTCAGACAGTAAACAGAGTAATTCAATCCCACTTAGTAGGGTAGAGTGGCACATGGACGCTGACAAAATCCAAACCAGACTTGTTTTATGATGCTTCTATAAGGCACTTTTTGATGGACATGAGCTTCCATGCTTTGTAGCCTCAGTTTCAGAATCAACAGTTTCAGTTGAGCCACCTGGTTGTCCATACCAGTGCATTTTAAGAATTGGTGCATCTGTAAATAGTGTAATATGATACACAGATATATTATTTTGCATATTTATTGCATTGATTTGCTTATTTTTGTTGTTAAGAGTGTAGCCTAAGAATCATTGAAGTTCGAACTGTAATTAGAAGTCTGTCTGTGGCTGTTAAGTGAAGTAAAGTACGGTTGGATGCATTCTTTGCTGTAGTTTAATCGTATTTAACTGCACTAATAAAATAGCCTAAAACAGCAATGTCAGTCAGTTTTCATCATCCATCATCTCTGTAAAATAAATAAATAAATAAAGGGCTCAAATGACATTATTCAGCTCATTGTTCCTTGTGTTAGCTGGGGGGAAAAAAAATAAAATTTTAATGCCTCAACAATGTGGAACAACTTACAGGATCATTTCAAACTTGCTGTGCTCCCTTCACTGGTTGAATTTATGGCATTTGTAAATAACTTTGAGTATAGACATATTGGAAGTGGCTTCTGCGATATTTGATTATGTATTACTATGTATTTTTTTCTATTTTTGTTTGTTTTTATTGATTCATTTTTATTTATTTATTTTCCCCTGAGTAGCCATAGTTTTATAGCTACTTAGACTAATTTGTTCATGAAGTATCAACAAGAGGTCCAAAAGGAATACAGACAAACAAGAAAGAAAAAGAAACTCTCAAACAGAAGCTTTTACACTCCAGTCTTATACACCAGACATCAAATTACATGCAGTGCAGTATTGTAGTGGTACAGGAATGTACAGACTTATAAATTGACAAGACAAAGCAGGAGCTCAAATTCCTCAGGACAGGACTCTCCAGGCAGTACCTACTTAAAAGGATGACCAATGGCACATTTTTATAGACAAGACAGTTTGGACGGCATCTATGTCAAACTGGAATAGAAAGGGAGGCCTGTGCCAGGATTTATCATCTTAGTCCAACTTTCATCTTTAGCCTGGCAGTTTCACAGCCATTCACACCTTAAGGATACCCTGAATTTATTGTGACCTTAATGAACTTCGTAACATTGGTGTGAATCACACTGAGATTTAATTGCCACAGAATGTGCCACCATACAGGTGTTGACAGAGTCCTTTGGATAAGCGGCTAAAGGTTTTGCCATTATGACTTCCAGCTACTATACATGCTGTGAGTTACAGTACATCATATAACACTGAAGTTACAACTGAGGGCAACTTTTGTTCTTCATGACCAAGATCTACCGTTAGATACTCTTATCAGTAAATTTGTGAGAATTTTTTTTTTTATATACATGGCTATTCACTACAGTAAATGTATGTATGTATATGTGTGTGTGTGTGTGTGTGTGTGTGTGTGTGTGTGTGTGTGTGTGTATATATATGTGTGTGTGTGTATATATGGTGTATATATAAATTTACTTTAGTGAATAGCCATGTATATAAAAAATTCTCACAAATATATATATATATATGCGTGTGTGTATATATAAAATATATATATATAGTATATACACTGGTGCATCTCAAAAAATTTGAATATTGTGGAAAAGTACATTTTTTTCCCCGTAATTTAATTCAGAAAGTGGAACTTTCATATATCCTAGACTCATATTTCACATAAAGTGAAATATTTCAAGCCTTTTTAGTTTTAATCTTGATGATTACAGCTTCTAGCTCATGGAAATAAAAAATCTCAAAAATATTAGAATAAAGAATTTATAATACAGAAATGTTGACCTGAGAAGAGCTCTAATCAGCTAATTAACTCCAAACACTGGCAAAGGTTTCCTGAGCCTTTAATTTCTCAGTCTGGTTCAGTACACTACCGCAATCATCAGGAATATAATCAATTTTGCATTTGATTTGGAAATCAAGGTCCCAGAGTCTGGAGGAAGAGTGAAGAGGCACAGAATCCAAGTTGTTTGAAGTGCAATGTGAAGTTTCCACAGTCAGTGATGATTTGGGGTGTCATGTCATCTGCTGGTGTTGGTCCACTTTGTTTTCTCAAGTCGAGAGTCTATGCAGCGTCTACCAGGAGATTTTAGAACACTTCATGCTTCCGTCTGCTGACAAGCTTCATGGGGATGCTGATTTCGTTTTCCAGCAGGACTTGGCACCTGCCCACAGTGCCAAACTACTAGTAACTGGTTTGCTGACCATGGTATTACTGTGCTTGATTGGCCAGCCAACTCACCTGACCTGAACCCCATAGAGAATCTATGAGAGACACCAGATCCAACAATACAGACAAGCTGAAGGCCGCTATCAAAGCAACCTGGGCTTCCATAACACCTCAGCAGTGCCACAGGCTGATTGCCTCCATGCCTTGCCGCATTGATGCAGTAATTCGTGCAAAAGGATTAAAGCCCTGACCAAGTATTGAGTATTGAGATACTTTTCAGAAGTTCAACATTTCTGTATAATAAATTCTTATGTCAGATATATGTGACTGATATCGCAGGGTAGAGATGCATCAATATAATTTTTTAATCATGTTTTTGGTACTATTACCAATACTGATACCAAAATAAGTAACCTGCATAGTATTATTCAGACAAAAATGGAAGATTTTATGTAACTGTTTATGTTTCCTCAGTTTACTTCATGGCATGCACACATAAGTTGATGTATGTAGGCTATAAACCTTGTTCTTTATAACATTAGTGAGTTGATTTTCTATGAAGTGCATTAGCTACATTAGTTACATTACATAGAGTAGGGTTGCAGTAGAGAGCAGGCTACTGTATGTTTCTCTTTGCAAACACTTTTGCACAGCTGTATGTAAAGTTCGTTTTATTGTCTTCATCTTTTCAGAATCCCTTGTTGTTTAAGAACAATAGTGTCTGAGTTCAAAAATAGTAAGCTGTGTAAATGCTGTTATTTACACGTACCTAGGCTTATCTGTAGACAAGTTTTCTCACCTAACCAGTGATTGCTGTGCCATTTGTTGATGTTTAGTGCTGCTAGCGATGCACTCGTCATGCTGAGTTTTATGTTTAAGATGTTTTATCAGGTTAGTTGTATTTTAGAAAGACACTGTACTACTTCCTCTTGATATTTTTGCAGAGCACAGTTTGCAGTCTGCTTTACTTTCATATACAGTCCAATATGTACAGATTTCACGTCATATTTTCCATAGCACGGCAATGTACACCAGGCTTACGTCACATAGTATCACATTGTATTGAATATGAGTATTGGAGCATTTTTTTTTCTGAGTAGTAAAGGGATTTTCCATTTATAATTCCGTTATGGGATTTTCCACTTTACATTATAATTACATTATAAGAGAGACATTATAATGTACATTATAATGTAATGGGATGGTCATCCTCAATTCTATAGACATTATAGTCATTGGTGAAACCATCTTGTTCAAGAGTCACACAGTGATGGGGGCCAGCATTATTAACAATTCTTTTTGCTCAGTCTGAACAGAAAAAGAAAATAACGATCAGTTTTCTTTTTCCTAAAAGCAATTTCATGTCATAATGGCAATTTGCAGGACAAAATTCAAGCCAGTGGGGAAGGATGTGTGCTGGCAAATATGTATATTTCTAAACAGCAAGTTATGGAATACCAATCAAATTTTAACAACACATTAATGATTTCTCATGCATATACACATACTTTGTGCCTTCTCTCACTGGCCATTTTATCAGATACCACAGGACCACCAGAGACCGGATATTATTTGGGTGGTGGATCATTCTCTGCACAGCAGTGATACTGGCATTGTGGTGTGTTCGCGTGGTGGTTGTATAAGTGTATCAGTCACAGCAGTGTTGCTGATATTTTGAAACAATGTGTGCACTTACTGGACCTTGTTGCTTCACTTAAACAAATTGTACATACATTTGAGACACTGTAGAAGCCAATATATGTCAGGTTTTTATTCAAACACATATGATTCTGTTTATCTACTGAATAAACTAAACCTGACCAGCCTTTTTTAATTTTACATTGCAGTTAAGTGGTAAAAACAGTAGAGTGCAAATAATGACTTCTCTCTCTCTCTCTCTCTCTCTCTCTCTCTCTCTCTCTGTCTTTCTGTGTATTTCAGGGATGTGCAGGCATTGGGAGTGAACCTGTTGGGTCATCAACGGAAGATTGTGAACGCAGCACAGCAGCTCAGGACTCATCTGACTCAGGGACAGGTGGAGGTGTAGAGGACTTTGCCATCCTTTCTTGTGGACATTATAATACACAGATGTTCAGTCTAGCCTACACAGCAGCCCAAGCCATGCAACACAAGGAAGGTCAAAGGACCAGGTGTTATGGCATGATAAGAACATAGTTTTACAATATTTATTTGCACATCAATCTGTCAGTATCTCTCTTGTTCACACACCAATTTTCTCTCTTTCTTGTCATGCTTGTTTAGGTGTTCATATTCCTCTCTCCTTTGCCTCCATTGTTTATCTGTCCATATTCCTGTCTGCCTTGTTTCTCCAACACTCCCACACACACCCCCCCAAATGTCCATTGTCCATTAATGCAGATTGCAAAAAAAAACAAACAGCTGTAAGCTAATGCCTGGGGAAAAAAAAAAAAAAAAAAAACGAAAACAAAGGGAGTTACCACTACAGTCAACTGCAATGATAGTCGATGGCATTGTTTGACTGACTGTTTGATTTAATTTAGAAGTTATGCATCTTTCAATTGGCTCTGGATGGTTGCTAATTTAAATACTAATTCAAATGAGTAATTCTAATACTAATTCAATTAGTAATGTTTCCATTTTATTCCAGGGCTTCTCATCTCTAAGGATTAAGGAAACCTATTCCTCTAATATACATAAGGCTGCTCATCAGTCTTTCATAAGCTGAGTCACATTTGTTTTGAAGTAGAGAACACTTACAACTGTGCAGGACAGTGAAGTTGAGATGCTAGAGCTGATTATTGTAATCATATAATTATATGATTATTGTAATCAGTTGCTTTGGACTCACTCATTAATTTCAAGGACCAATCAGAAAGGCAGATTTGTTCACTTTCTTCCTGATTAAGAGGTGGATGCAAATTAAGACTTTTATGTCTGTTTAAGGTAATTTATGCACCTTTTAAAAAACACATCACTACCATTCAACACTATACCAAAACCCCTTTAGTTTTGCCCACTTTGCAATTCCTAGTCAGGCATTAAGTATTCATTTTTGTATTCATTACATTACAAAAGGTTATGTTCAGATTACAAGGCTGAGGTGGCCCAAATCCAGATTTTTGCCTAGATATGAGTTTGATTGTGGTGTTGTTGTTGTTGTTTCTGTTGTTGTTTCAAATATAATTTAAACCACTTTCATGTGTGATCCTAGATTGCAGTCATATCTGATCCATGATTATGTGACCGTATTAAGAACTAATTTCAAATGAGCTTTTTCTTATAGTATACTACACTACATGTGCAGGTCATTACAGGCTCTAATTTTACACACAAAGGAACTACAAAACAGTGAAAGCTATGCATTTGTTTTTTTGTTAACTATTTTTGTCCCAGTGAACCTCTAAGCAATGAAGGCTTATACTGCTGGTTCATTGGTTTTATGTGCATGATGGTCAGATTCAGGCACCGTTAGCACTAATGTCATATGTGGGTCACTTACACTTGTAGAAAGGAATGCAGGAAGCATCAGATATGTGCTAAATTCAGCACTAGAGCTTGACTGTATTAGGGAATTGAAAGAATATGGTATTTTTTACAGTTATTTGCCTGCAATCATATTATTAACAATAGGCTGTTATAGTGTAAACTGAGGTACATTACTATAATGTTTTAGCAACAATATATTACAAGAAGGCCCTTATTTGTGCACTCATGTTGTACACTGATATTTATCATTTTTCACAGTAAAATGTAAGGTTTTAGTGTCAGCTATGGCAGTCCTTAAACAAATGCCGTTCACTGTTCAGACAGTATATCATCATTTGTCACTTTGTCACTTCATGATAGGATTCATGCACAATTTCAGCCACATCACTGGAGCCTGATTAAGGCCACAGATTATCAAGTGTATTATCCTTGGGTACTGTGTATTGAGCTGAGTAGAGGGCAAGCTTCTGCATTACACTGAATTGTGCAATTCATGAATAGATATTAGATGTTGTTTCATAATTCATGTTTCTTGTAACGTAACTTACGCTATGTGAAAGGTTTAGCACAAGTGCACTTATTTACCTCTCTGCAATCGAGTTGCTGTAGCACACATGAAATTATTTCAGTGGAAAATAATAGTAATGGTTTAGCTTGTTTTATTTAATTTCTTAATTAGAATCATTCAAATTGAACCAAATTAATTATTATACATAAGATGCAGCTTTGCATATTGGTACCACGTTCATCTGCTAATACTATTCCATCTGTCATATACTTGTTCCCTTGTAGAATGATGTGTGTCGACTTGCTATCAATGCTGACTAGTGGAATTTACTGTGCATTTTGTAGTGACATTCAAGCTTATAGATAGGAAACATCTATAGATGTTTGGCATGGACTCCACAGGTTTGTGCAAATCCTTATGATTCATTTTAGATCAAATCCATCAGCGTGAACACATGCTTCAATAGAAGAAATGAGGCATGAGGAAAATCTGACCTTTTGTATGAAGCAGTTAACATGGAATTAATGTCTTAACATTAATACCATGAATTTGCTCACAATTATATAGGGACCAAGAAATAGTGCAAAATCTTGAATATTAAACATTCAAAATATTGAACACTTACTTTCTTTGTTTGAAATATTTCACAACTATAAAAACCTTCTGTTTATGTCCAATTTTAAATGAAAGAAATATCTCAGACTTTCATACTGACCAGCATTTATTACACGCAACTGATATATATATATATATATATATATATATATATATATATATATATATATATATATATATATATATATATATCAGTTGCATGCAATATATGCTGGTCCAGATGTCTATAATACAGTATATCTGGATATGGATGAATATGCTCCCTAAAGAGTCACTGATGCAGAGTCAGTATCAAACCCCTGTGCTCATGGTTGAGATCAAACCCACAAGGTCCAAGTCGATGACCCTTAGCTTACTTATGTAAAATGAAAACTCATCACTTCAGCAGAAGCATAACTTAATGCAGGTTGCCAGAAAAAAAAGACATGTAACTGTTGATACAGAACATTTTGTGATGACACAGTGACTATAGTTTACATGTAGCTTTTACACTAGCATAATTCTTTTATCATATACTGTATGCAAAGGCCTCCGATTTCAGAATTTATGTAAGGGTGAACCATAGCAGATTAGTTCAAACAGGATTTCTGCAAGTGTAGTAAACTAAGAGAATTTTCCCTCTAGAGCTCATATTAATCCTTTAATTTATCTCTGTACACCAGTACTGTCCTAAAAAGCTCAAGCGGTCTAAGTGACAGTATTCTAAACACGGTTCCTCATTGGTTTTTTAGATAGTTAAGGGTTCTCAGCATATTTTAAGTAAGTATCATGAACGCATTAAAGAGCATTAAGTTTTGTTGCCTCATAACATATAGCTATCTGTCATAGAGCTCACCCAAACCACAAGCACTTACCAGGCCCTTTTAATGGAGACAAATTTTCCATTGTACTAGAAGCATATGATCATTAAGGTGAGCTGCTAAAGCCAGTTCTCCATCCAAATCACTCTATATTTATGTATTACCAAAGTCACAACCTGCTTTATTCACTCGCTTTATTCTGCATGTAACATCACACTGTAACATAGTACACATCAAATAAGTCAACATGTATGTTTTAGTTAATGGGACTTTTAGTTCAATGAAAGAAAAGGAAACAATGCTTTTTGTGCACACGTGTGTGTGTGTGTGTGTGTGTGTGTGTGTGTGTGTGTGAGAGAGAGAGAGAGAGAGAGAGAGAGAAGGTTTTCACAAGAGCACCTAAGTTTCTATAATTTGTTACTGTTCATCAATATTACACTACTGTGAAAATTTGTAAAAATGAATAATTGAATAAATAAAATAATTTTTATTTATGTACAAAACAATGGTCTAATGTTTACTATACTGAAGCTGTAGCATATTTCTATGTTATGATACATAAAGCATTTCTCTTTTTCGGTGATGCTATTGTCAGATTTACATAACTAGATAAGGACTAACGACATCATTTTCTTCATTGTGAGAACTATAAATTACATTGAACCAACTTAATATTTAAGGCTAAAGGCCAAAGTAGGCTGTGTCACTGTGCCACTCAAGAGCTATTGCTATTCATCTTTGGTTTATGAAAGATTTTCTCCTCCCTCTTTTTGATGTCTTGCCTAAATATTTTAGCTGACCTAACTCAAAATCTGCCTGTAGCATAGGGGATATAAAAATATGTATTCAAATAAAACAAAATAAACACATCCAGTTGAACTCACTATATGAAAATTTTAAAATAGCAACAAAACTTTATTTATTTATGCTTTATTTACTAACCATCATGTACCTTCTCATAATCCAGCATTATTGCTACTGTCATGTACTGTCCTGTTCCCATAAAACATTGCAGGTCAGCAGATGGCTCCTCTTTAGTCTTAGTCAGCTCTAAATCAAGAGATCTGATCTGTATACAGCATAAGATCTTAATCTACTATACGGGTGAAAAGCACAAATAGCCATTTGAAATGTATTTATTTTCCCACTATGTGCTACAAGGCTGCAAAAAAAGCTATTTTCTATTAAATTATGCCCTATAAATGTATATCCAGGCCAACTCTGGAAGACTCCTTGTTATTTATTTATGTCAGGTACATTTTGTGTTAATGGCATGTACAGTTTTCATTTTAATTATTTGTAGATATTTGTTGTTATTAGTACTTCTTATAGGCAGCACAATTATATCTATATTTTGAGCCTTGGTTAGTATTACATAGTAAAAATTAAGTAAGTACTACTTACGTCCATACACTGTCCACTTTATTAGGAACATGTACAACTGTATATCCATGCAGTTATATAACCAGCTAATCATTTGGAAACAGCGCAATGCATAAAAACATACAGATACAGGTCAAGAGCTTCAGTTAATGTTCAAATCAAACAGAATGAAGAAAAACTGTAATCGCTGTGAGTTTGATGGTGGCATGGTTGTTGACACCAGATAGGCTGGTTTGAGTATTTCAGAAACTGCTGATCTCCTGGGATTTTCACACACAACAATCTCTAAGAGTTTACACGGAGTGGTGTGAATAACAAAAAAACATCCTGGGTGCAGAGGGTCTGAAACACCTTGTTGATGAGAGCGATCAGAGAAGAATGACCAAACTGGACTGAGCTGACAGGAAATCAGATATAGGTGTAGATATCTGAATCTAATCTCGTGCAAAATTTAAAAAAAACATTTGAATGACTGACAGCACAATTGCTGGATTTTATATAAATGAAGTCATGAATGTAGGACCGCTAACCTGCCCCCTAACAGTGACCATAATCTTTCTGGTCTTTTCTTTGAATTGACTCTCATGAGCTTGCAAGCCTGAGACTGTTAGATAGTGATTACAGTACTAAATTATAGGTTAGTAGTGTTATATTGATAAATACTAAATCTAAATTAATAAGGATAAGTAATGGTGATCATCATAATTTAATTATATGTAGTACTTTAAAAATGTAAACAACATATACAAGGTAAGGCAAGAATAAATAAAACAGAACAAGGATCAAAACCAGAATAGCAAAGTGGCAAAATACAAAGGCTTGGTATCGACAGGTATGAGAACAGTGAACATATACTTTGCGATTAATTGATGAACTGAGAGTCCTTAAGTAGTATAGTGTATAATTGAGACCAGGTGTAGTGCAATCCGATTGAGGGTAAGAATGAATGTGAGAGATTTGTGATGGTTGGGTGTTGTAGTCTTTGGCGGCCATGCTTGTAGGCCACTCTGTCGTCAATTCTGGTGTTGACTTGACACCATTACTCTGCATCCAGCCAATCCGTCCATTCCATTTCTGTGCCGCTTACACAGGGTTGAGGGGAGCCTGGAGTTTATCCCAGGGGACTCAGGGCACAAGGTATGCAACACACTGGATGGGGTGCCAACCCTTTGCAGGGCACAATCACACACTGTGGACAATTTGGAAATACCAGCCAGCCTACAATGCATAACTTTGGATTGGGAGAGGAAACTGGTGCACCCGGAGTAAACCCCTGAAGCAGAACATGGGAAGAACATGCAAACTCAAACTCCACGCACACGCGGTGTCACGTATCGTGACGTAACAGAGATAAGGTAGGATGCAAGCGCAGTGTGAACAGTTTTATTGAGAGACACACAGGCAGGTAAATCCAGAACGTGATCCAAGAACGTGATCCAAAAATGTAATCCAGTAACATGCAAAGTTCAGACGATCGGCAAACAGGCATAAACGAGGCAAGGCAGGAATCAAAGTCGTTGTCACGGGATACAGGGTCGATATACCAAACGTGAAACATAAACAACAGTGAGGGACTGGTAGCGGAGAAACCAGCGTGAACTTAACAAATGAACCTAAACATGAAACATGACATGAACTATGACTATGAATCTAAACATGAAACATGAAACTATTCACTGACTGTGGTTATCTATCGTAAGGACTCTAAACTAATTTACTATAACTCATTCAATATTCCGCGTCGTGTGCTGGGAGGCGCGCGGTATATATGCGGAGATAATCAGCGTTGTAATGGTTGACGGCTGAGGGCAATTCAGACACACGTGAAACTACAACCAATGACAGAACGGGGAGGAGACATGACAGAAACATAAACAAATGCACGTGTCGAAATGTCACGATTGTCCACAAGGGAAAAGCAGGTGCTCATGCGCTCACATGCTCCATAGCGCGCTGCTTAAAGGGGAACTCGTGACAGAACCCACCCCCCCCCCCCCCCCCCCAAGGGCGCTCCTCCCGGAGTGCCATGAAACATCCATCTCCATTGGCGGCCCTGGCCCCCTGGGCAGAATATCCCAAGCAGAGCCTGGAGACCGCATGCCATTCTTGGCGAAACAAAAAAGCAGAGCGACGTACACGGCAGAGCAGGGAAGCAGAGCGACGTCCTCAGCTGAACAGGTAGGCAGAGCGACGACCACGGCCGGGCAGACAGGCTGAGCTACTTCTTCGGCGGAGCATGAAAGTGGAGCGACATCCTCGGCGGAGCAGGGAAACAGGGCAACGTTCTCGTCGGAGCATGAAGGCGGAGCAACGTCCCCGGCTGAACAGGTAGGCAGAGCGACAACCACCGCCGGGCAGACAGGCTGAGCGAAGTCCTCGGCGGAGCATGAAGGCAGAGCGTGGGTCTCCGTGAGGCCCGGGAGAGGAGCGTGGGTCTCCGTGAGGCCTGGGAGAGGAGCGTGGGTCTCCTCAAAACAGGAGGGAGGAACGATGTTCGCCATGGAGCAGGAAGGCTGAGCGACGACCTCAGCCGAGCGGGGAGGCTGAACGACGACCACAGCTGAACAGGGAGGCTGAGCGACGACCTCAGCCGAACAGGGAGGCTGAACGACGTCCACAGCCGAGCAGGGAGGCTGAGCGACGTCCACAGCTGAGCAGGGAGGCTGAGCGACGTCCACAGCTGAACAGGAAGGTTGCAGCTCTGGAGTTGTGATCTCCTCGTAGATCTCAGGCTGGGGCTCTGAGGTCACCAGGTGAACCCTGGGCATGGGCAGAACTTGGGCGGCCGTGTCAGTAGACTCGGCCGTGGGCAGAACTTGGGCAGCCGTGTCGGTAGACTCAGGCATGAGCAGAACTTGGGCGGCCGTGTCGGTAGACTCGGGCGTGAGCAGAACCTGGCTGTGCGTGTCGGCAGACTCGGGCGTGAGCAGAACCTGGCTGTGCGTGTCGGCAGACTCGGGCGTGAGCAGAACCTGGCTGTGTGTGTCGGTAGTCTTGGGCGTGGCCTGAACCTGGGCGACCGGGTCGGTAGACTTGGGCGTGGGCTGAACCTGGGCGACCGGGTCGGTAGACTTGGGCGTGGGCTGAACCTGGGCGACCGGGTTGGTAGACTTGGGCGTGGACTGAGACCTCAGGGACTTGAGACTTGACTTGGATTTCAGAGACTGGAGACTTGACTTGGACTCCGACCTCAGGGACTTGAGACTTGACTTGGATTTCAGAGACTTGAGACTTGACTTGGACCTCAGGGACTTGAGACTTGACTTGGACTTGGACCTCAGGGACTTGAGACTTGACTTGGATCTCAGGGACTTGAGACTTGACTTGGACTTGGACCTCAGGGACTTGAGGCTTGACTTGGATTTCAGAGACTGGAGACTTGACTTGGACTCCACAGACTAGAGACTTGACTTGGACCTCAGGAACTTGGTTGTCCGTGTTTACATCAACTTGGTGGCTCATCCGCTCATAATGCATGTGGAATGGAAGATCAGCACTGTTCGCCACATTAACTCCCTTCAACAGCTCATCCAAGTTGTAGCTCTGCCCTGGTTCTTCAAACTCCCTTTGAAACAGGTCAGAAAACTGCCTACTGTCCTCCACTACCCGGGGTCTCATGGCTGCTACTCGCTGTGCCCAATTGCGAGCTGGGCCAAAAAATCGTGACATCATGAACTTAATCCATTGTCTCTCCCTTGGCTTCGGGTCAAACAGGCTTGAGAAGTAACTCTGGCAGTCTATCATAAAATAGTCCGGAGAACCAAAGAAGCCATCATATCGATCGGGAAGGTCCATGAAAGTCCATTGTGAAAACTGGATAGAATCCAAGGCGGGGATGATTGGCGTGGACCTCCGGGTTCTGCGTCCTCTTTGTTCTCGTGCTACATCCATGATGGGCGGAATATTCTGTCACATATCGTGACGTAACGGAGATAAGGTAGGATGCAAGCGCAGTGTGAACAGTTTTATTGAGAGACACACAGGCAGGTAAATCCAGAACGTGATCCAAAAACGTAATCCAGTAACATGCAAAGTTCAGACGATCGGCAAACAGGCATAAATGAGGCAAGGCAGGAATCAAAGTTGTGGTCACGGGATACAAGGTTGATATGCCAAACATGAAACATCAACAACAGCGAGGGACTGGTAGCGGAGAAACCAGCGTGAACTTAACAAACGAACCTAAACATGAAACATGACATGAACTATGACTATGAATGCAAACATGAAACATGAAACTATGGACTGACTGTGGTTATCTATCGTAAGGACTCTAAACTAATCTACTATAACTCATTCAATATTCCGCGTCGTGTGCTGGGAGGCGCGCTGTATATATGCGGAGATAATCAGCATTGTAATGGCTGACAGCTGAGGGAAATTCAGACACACGTGAAACTACAACCAATGACAGATCGGGGAGGAGACATGACAGAAACATAAACAAATGCACATGTCGAAATGTCACGATTGTCCACAAGGGAAAAGCAGGTGCTCGCGCCCTCACATGCTCCACAGCGCGCTGCTTAAAGGGGAACTCGTGACATGCGGCTGCGGGAATCGAATCCCCAACCCTGGAGATGCAAGGCAAATGTGCTAATTTCCAAAAAAGTTGGGATGCTGTATAAAATGTAAATAAAAACAGAATGCAATGATTTGCAAATATCATAAACCCATATGTTATTCACAGTAGAACATAGAAAACATTTCAAATGTTTAAACTGAGGAAATGTACCATTTTAAAATGGCAGGAAAAGTAAGTGTTAATAAAAAGAAACAACTGGAGGAACATTTTGCAACTAATTAGGTTAATTAGCAACAGGTCAGTAACATGATTGGGTATAAAAAGAGTATCTTAGAGAGTCTTTCAGAAGTAAAGATGGGGTGGAATCTGGGTGGAAGCATATGTTCCTCTAAAACCTGTATATACCTTTCAGCATTTATGGTGCTTTTCTAGATGTGCAAGCTGCCCATTCCATAGGCACTAATACACCCCCATACTATCAGAGATGCAGGCTTTTGGACTGAGTGCTGATAAAAAGCCGGATGGTCCCGCTCCTCTTTAGTTTAGAAGACGTGGCATCCATGGTTCCAAAAAGAATTTCAAATTTCGATTCATCTGACCACTGAACAGTTTCCCACTTTGCCTCAGTCAATTTTAAACGAGCTTTGGCCCGGAGAAGATAACTGTGTTTCTGGATCATGTTCACATATGGCTTCTTCTTTGCATGATAGAGCTTTAACCAGCATTTGTGGATGGGACAGTGAACTGTGTTCACAGACAATGAGTTCTGGAGGTGTTTCTGAGCCCATGCAGTGATTTCCATTACAGAATCATGCCTGTTTTTAATGCAGTGCCACCTGAGGGCCCGAAGATCATGGGTATGCAGTATTGATTTTCTCCCTTGTGCACAGAGATTTCTCCAGATTCTTGGAATCTTTTGATGATATTCTGTACTGTAGATGATAAGATATTCATAGACTTCGCAATTTTACGTTGAGGAACATTATTCTGAAATTGTTCCACAAATTGTAGACGCAGTTTTTCACAGATTGGTGAACCTCTGCCCATCTTTACTTCTGAAACACTCTGCCTCTCTAAGATACTCTTTTTATACCCAGTCATGTTACTGACCTGTTGCCAATTAACCTCCAGCTGTTTCTTTTTAGTAACACTTAATTTTCCAGCCTTTTGTTGCCCCATCCCAACTTTTTTGAGACGTGTTACGGTCATCAAATTCAGAATTACCTTTTTTTTTTTTAATGGTACATTTCCTCAGTTTAAACATTTAATATGTTTTATATGTTCTATTGTGAATAATATATGGGTTTGAGATTTGCAAATCATTGCATTCTGTTTTTATTTACATTTTACACTGTGTCCCAACTTTTTTGGAATTAGGGTTGCAGCAGTTCTATCACTTTCAGCTACTTCATGAGCTCTTTGTGTAAATAGTATTCTGCTTCACTTTCTTAAGTCATTATCAAAAATGGTCCAGTACTACAAAAAACAGTCTCTCAAAACGTGAGCACTACACCTATGAAGAGGTTATAAAAACAAGGTGAAAAGGCCACCCTTTACCAAAGACCCATAATGATACAGGGGACACACAGTGTTGCAGCACACAACAAAACGTTACAGAGCCGAGTCTGAAACGGTCAATAGACCTTAGTAAACACTTAGTTGACCTGGATTCAGTGCCTGTACTAAAGGTAGTGTTGCACAGTGCCTTCTTAAGACATTCAATCATCCTTTAAAAAGCAGTTGGCTGACCGCTATTACTCATTATTTGCCCGTTCGTCCCTGCCATCTCTCTCTCCCCTCATGGATCAACAAACACAAATCATTTAAGCTGATAAATGACTCAACAGACAAGGACACTTTTGTTGCATGTGGACATGCAACACTACATGATGTAGGCTCCGACTATAGACATTATCTTTGGCTCATCCTTCCAGATCCCTTTCTAGAAATAGCAACAAAAATTTTCTTACTTGTCTAAACATATCATTAGAAGTAAGGCTTGTTTTCTTTCTTGTTCCTCAACAAACCTTCTATTGATGATTTTAAAAAGCACCCTATTAACACTTGTATTAGCCAATAGAAATCTTTTGTAGCCTGTATAATTTTTTTTAGAAGAGATCTTGACATTTAAGGCTAACTACAATAACCTCTAACCAGTCTGAAAATATCAAAACTGCTGACTACACTGTTTCATATTTCACAGATAAAGGTGTGTGTGTGTGTGTGTGTGTGTGTGTGTGTGTGTGTGTGTGTGTGTGTGTGGCCTATATATAAACTTAGTACAGTAAAGCAAATGCCCAGAGATCTTTTTTTTTTCTTTTCAACCTTTTACCTTTTTTATCTTTTACCTTAATTAGCTTTTAGAGTAAAGCTTTAAAGGTACATAGGTTGTCCTTATAGTCCAATTATGTACCTTAAATTATGTATTAAGGTGTAAAGATTATATAAGTCTATTAATAGTAGAAAAGATATACCACCCCAGTGGCAAATACAGCTTGGTACCTTTATTTCTGAGTGTAATACAGTGCTGTGAAAAAGTGTTTTTTTTTTTTTCTTTCCTTCTTCTTCTTCTTCTTCTGTTTTTGTGTATATCTCATACTAAATTGTTTCAGAAATGAAAAAATCTAAGATAAAACAAAGGCAACCTGAGTAAACACAAAATACAGTTTTTAAATGATAATGTTCTTAAAGCAAAAAAGTTATCCAATATCAGCTGGGCCTGTGTGAAAATGTATTTGCCCCCATAGTTACTAATTCCCCAAATCTATGAAACTGCATTCAGCTGGACAAGATGCAACCACGACTGATTACTGCCAGTCCTGTTCAATCAAATCAACTTTTTCAACAGCATGAAGTTGGTTAAAAGGTCTTACCTAGTAACACACTATGCCGAAATTGAAAGAAATTCCAGAAATGATGAGGAAGAAGGTGATTGAAATACATCAGTCTGGGAAGGGTTGCAAAGCTATTTCAAAGGCTCAGGGACACCAAAGGACCACTGTGAGAGCCATTATCTCCACTATGAAGTCCACAAATAAGCAATATATTAATACGTAACTAATTCTTCCCATCCTTAAGACATCAGGAAATAATGAGGTGTTTACATTTACAGCCAACTGAATCATTTATGAACAGTCATTAATAATGTTAATACTTAAATATTATCATCTTGTTGACACATTCTGTTAATTAACATCATGACTTACACAGTATTGTTAAAGATCTGTTACAGTCTTTTTCTACACAATGTAGTTAAACAAATTTCAGGCTATTTAAATAACTGCGATGATCCAAATCAAACCACTTTATCAGTGACGTTATAAAAATGGTGTAATGGAAGGACTGTGGAATATGCTAATAAATTGACTTGTTAAGGCTACTTAACATGTGATTTTAGATAACTGTATTATAAACTGTATGTTTCATATATTTTATGATTGTTTAGAATTGGGTGTGCTGGAAAACAAATATTCAGAAGGGTCTCAAGCTTACATTATTGCCTATAATTCCAAACACACTTTTCATAATGTAAATGATTTTTATTAATACTGTGTCATGATATTAATTCAAAGAATGAGTTAAAAAGATGTTAATAATGATGTTACCTAATACTATAAATATGTATTTGTGTATGACAAATTTTTGATTTCCCTTCATTATTTTTTCATCTGTTAAGGATTAATACATGTACAGTATCTCACAAAAGTGAGTACACCCCTCACATTTTTGTAAATATTTGATTATATCTTTTCATGTGACAACACTGAAGAAATGACACTTTGCTACAATGTAAAGTAGTGAGTGTACAGCTTGTGTAACAGTGTAAATTTGCTGTCCCCTCAAAATAACTCAACACACAGCCACTAATGTCTAAACCGCTGGCAACAAAAGTGAGTACACCCCTAAGTAAAAATGTCCAAATTGGGCCCAAAGTGTCTATTTAGTGTGGCCACCATTATTTTCCAGCACTGCCTTAACCCTCTTGGGCATGGAGTTCACCAGAGCTTCACACGTTGCCACTGGAGTCCTCTTCCACTCCTACATGATGACATCATGGAGCTGGTGGATGTTAGAGACCTTGTGCTCCGCCACCTTCCGTTTGAGGATGCCCCACAGATGCTCAATAGGGTTTAGGTCTGGAGACATGCTTGGCCAGTCCATCACCTTCATCCTCAGCTTCTTTAGCAAGGTGGTCGTCTTGGAGGTGTGTTTGGGGTCATTATCATGCTAGAATACTGCATACTGATCATGCTGTGCTTCAGTATGTCACAGTACATGTTGGCATTCATGGTTCCCTCACTGAACTGTAGCTCCCCAGTGCCGGCAGCACTCATGCAGCCCCAGACCATGACACTCCCACCACCATGCTTGACTGTAGGCAAGACACACTTGTCTTTGTACTCCTCACCTGGTTGCCGCCACACACACTTGACACCATCTGAACCAAATAAGTTTATCTTGGTCTCATCAGATCACAGGTCATGGTTCCAGTAATCCATGTCCTTAGTCTGCTTATCTTCAGCAAACTGTTTGCGGGCTTTCTTGTGCATCATCTTTAGAAGAGGCTTCCTTCTGGGACAACAGCCATGCAGACCAATTTGATGCAGTGTGCTGCGTATGGTCTGAGCACTGACAAGCTGACACCCCCCCCCCCCCCACACCCCTTCAACCTCTGCAGCATTGCTGGCAGCACTCATATGTCTATTTCCCAAAAACAACCTCTGGATATGATGCTGAGCACGTGCACTCAACTTCTTTGGTCGACTATGGCGAGGCCTGTTCTGAGTGGAACCTGTCCTGTTAAACCGCTGTATGGTCTTAGCCACCGTGCTGCAGCTCAGTGTCAGGGTCTTGGCAATCTTCTTATAGCGTTGGCCATCTTTATGTAGAGCAACAATTCTTTTTTTCAGATCCTCAGAGAGTTCTTTGCCATGAGGTGCCATGTTGAAGTTCCAGTGACCAGTATGAGGGAGTTTGAGAGTGATGACACCAAATTTAACACACCTGCTCCCCATTCACACCTGAGGGTAGGGAAAATGGCTAATTGGGCCCAATTTGGACATTTTCACTTAGGGGTGTACTCACTTTTGTTGCCAGCGGTTTAGACATTAATGGCTGTGTGTTGAGTTATTTTGAGGGGACAGCAAATTCACGCTGTTACACAAGCTGTACACTCAGTACTTTACATTGTAGCAAAGTGTCTTTTCTTCAGTGTTGAAACATGAAAATATATAATAAAATATTTTTTCAAAAAATGTGAGGGATGTACTTACTTTTGTGAGATACTGTATTACTGTATGTGTTACTTATTTGTGGATCTTATATTAAAGTTTTAGCCTGAGTTCTCAAGAAATGTCTTAACAAATCATCTGGTATATTTGCTGAAGCTTTAAAAAATAAACACCTTCACCAATGAATTAACTCACACTTGAAAGAATGTAGGCTACTTGACCAAGTTGTGGTGACTCAGTGGTTAAGGCTCTGAGTTACATTGAAAACGGGAGTGTGTTCTAATGTTTTACTGGCAACCCTGCTGTTAATAAATTACTTTTGTAACTGGAAACATGGTAAGGATTTTTAATCTGACAACAATAATGAACGGAATAAATAAGATGCTGCTTGTTATTCTCACTTAATAGCTACATGTTAATGCTGTTTGGCATGTTAGACAAGTTAGACATGTAAGCGACAGCTCTAAAACACAAACAGTTTTCAAGACTAATTCACACTTTTGAGGGTAAACAAGTGCAAGGAAACATAAACGGTGATTAGGCTACTGTAATTTGTGGCGCAAAACAATGTGAAACCTGTGTGGTGAGTCATTTACAGCCGGACAGCTGGAAACCAGGGTCAAACCCCTCACCTGGGCCTGAGCACGACAGGATATGCTACACTGCCCTGAAGTAGCTTCGAGTTTTTGCTGGTTAAAACAGGCATGTTTTAGAGTTTAATAGTTTAATACTGTTACTAAACATCACCCGGGCTTGTGGGCTCCACAGATCTGGCCAGGAAACACAAGAAGCGTGAACCTGAAAGAAGGAGGCCTCAGCTGCTAAAGCTAAACTTTCCTCAGGATGCTTATTTCTGTAGTCATCAGAGGTCTTTAAACGAGTTCACCAGGATCACTGAGAGGTTCGAACTGAGCCACTTTATCGAATATATGGTAGTGACCAATCAAGTTTCAGCAGAATTTTTAAATTTTAACGTAAGATACAAGTACAATAATTTCAGTCCTTCAAACATGTTGCCACCTCAGCAAAATAGAAGCTGTTCATTCACAACACGGTTTGAGAGGCTAGTTTAGAAATTTCCCCAACCTGCCCTCCCCTTAATGACCTGTAAATCGCATGCTGTTTTACTCATCTTTAGTCTCACACCCTCACCTTTGTCTATCTTTTTCATCTCCTCCTCTGTCAACCCTCCTCTGGACCTAAAGCACAGCCTCCCATATAAATACAGGTGACAGATCACACACTGCTGCTTATTGTGTATTGTCACAGGAAATCCAGGACTTTGCTTTATCAGAGTTGTTTTTCATTTTAAAAGTGGTCATTTGGTGGAATTTAAAACTTTCCAGAGGGTAAGTGATATTACTTTATTACTTATAAAGTAATATTAGGCATATCGCAGGTATTGTTTTAATAATGTTCTTAAATGATTTTTATGATTACGATTTATGGTTTAACATGACATTTATAAATTATTTATATATATATATATATATTGCAGAAATTTTTTTATTTCTTTACTTATATTACTTTTTTTCAGCATACCTTGAATGTTTAAACGAATCTTTGATTTTGTCTTTAGCCTATAAATGTTTCATTATCAACCAAATGCACAAATATTAAAATGTTTTACTTGCAAATTACAACAGAGCATTAGACTTCCAAATCTAAATCATTTGCACAACTCCGCTTGTTTAAAAAGTTAGAAAGTTTAAAGTTAGGGATGGAGTTAGTGTTTGTACTTTTTCCTCACAGCTCCATTTGTAGGAAATCAAGCAAATTCTAAGCACATTGCCCTTGTTTGTTTCAGTTTGTACACTTTTTCAAGAGATCATGTTTGCCCATTAATCTGCTTTATTTTTTACATTTAGCTAACGGTTAAACATGCTTAACTGAACTAATAAGCATTAGAATTTGATATTAAAATAATTACATTTTGTATCCATCTGAAACACGTGTGTCATGTGCAAGTAGTTCTTCTGAATCATGCTCTGTATTGTCATCATGCCAGTCACTGAAATCAGACGACCCCCCTCAAGAGCATGGCTCCACCTCTTTCACGATCTGCCCCGCGGAATATAGTCCGCTGGTGGAATCAACTTAAATACCGGCTCCAAAACAGGAAGGGCTGGGATGAAGTGCTGGATGAGACATTCCTTTATCAGTCTAAAAGGTAGTTTTTACACAAACACGCCACTGTCATCTGTTATTCTAACATCATTATTGTTATGGTTGTGTAATAACAAGAAAATGGTACTGTGCAACATGAATAAGTGATGTTATGAATACATCTGCAAACTTTTCTAACTATACAGTTGTGGTTCCTTGTGACTAAAAAAACACTAAAAACCTAACTAGCATATATTTATGTATTTCTTTTTGGCAACTAAATGTCAGAAACCTGGCATCAAGAATATATCAAACCTCTGCCTCTTTGTCCATCAGAGAAAATGAAATCCCCCTGTTTCATGCAACAAAGGCGAACAATGTGGGCTGCATCAGGAAATTGCTTGATTGTTCTACAACCAATATCTTTGAAAGAGGTGAGTTGCTGTCATTTGTGCAGTCTTTTTTGTAATGTAGTTGTAAGTAAATAGCCTGTAAATATGTGTGTGTGTGTGTGTGTGTGTGTGTGTGTGTGTGTGTCAGGTGCACTAGGTGAGACTGCTTTGCATGTGGCTGTGATTAATGATAACCTCGAGGCAGCTGTGGCACTAATGGAAGGAGCACCAGAGCTCATCAATGAGCCCATGACCAGTGAACTGTATCAAGGTAAACACAAAGCCTTACACTTAATCAACCAGAAATAAACATAAGGAGTTCAGGAAATAATGTTGACTGTTCATCGAATTTCATATCAAGGAAGTGCTGCTTGGTTCTTACAGGTATCACAGCCCTTCACATCGCTGTTATCAACCAGAATATAAATATTGTCCAGGAATTAATCCACAGAGGGGCTGATGTAACCACACCCAGAGTGACAGGCATCTACTTCAGCAAAAGAAAAGGAGGGCTTTTTTATTATGGTAATTAATAGCAAAAGGAAATATTAGTCCTGAAAAAAGGTTATTGAGATTTCTATGCACTTTAATGATCCCAAAAGAGGGGGAAAAAATGTTTTAGTGGCAACATTTATGTTTATTAATGTACTCCTGACTATAAAATGGTTTCTGATGTTCTTTGGATTTAGGTGAACACATCCTGTCCTTTGCTTGCTGTATCGGTAATGAAGAAATCATCACCATGTTGATCAAGTCTGGTGCTAACATTAGGGCTCAGGACTCCCTTGGTAAGAGCAAAATATGCTCCTGGGTTAATATCCCCTTTTGTATGCAGATTACAGCACAAGCTGCAGAGCTAAAAGTAGCTAAAAAATTCTTTACTCAAGTGAAAATGCAAATAAAAAGTAGAACAGTAGAAATTGTATTTGTATGAAAGTAAAAGTACGAGTAAGATTCACAGAAGTCTGTCTAAAATCACACAATGATTTGTGTTACTCATGGTTCTGAATGTACTGATGAGTAACTGAGTAAATTAGTACCCCTTTTACCAAGAAACCAAGGAACATGGGAAAAGAGTAAGACTAATTAATAACAGCTTTATTCCTAAACTCTCAAATGTTTAGCTAGCATGATAATAGGTGAATGTGAATACAGCTTGCTGTCACAATATCAACTGCCTGAATAAATACAAAGTGTATGTAGCAGCAGATAGATTACAGTAATGGGTATTAAGTGTCACTCTTGTTGTAACATCTGTTAAAGTTAAGATTTGTTAGAATATTTCGAAATTCATCTTTTGAAATATAGTAAGTAAAAGTAAAATACAGATGCTTAAAAAAATAGAATTATTTGTAGAAGTAATTGTTCTTTGTTTTTCCCCACCTTAACTCCCCCAACTTCTCCTGTCTCACTCCCTTTCTTGCTTCCAAACAGGGAACACTATTCCGCACATTTTGGTTCTGCAACCCACGAAAATAATTGCATGTCAAGTTATGGACATGCTGCTAACACTGGATGCTGAGCTGGAGCCCTCACTGCCACTGGACATGGTGCCGAATTATAGAGGCCTCACGCCTTTCAAGCTGGCCGCAAAGAAGGGCAATGTTGTGGTGAGAGACTTTATGCATTAACCTTGTATCACACACAGCCTTCGTATGCATATAGAAATGACATCATTGTCTGAAATAGCACTTAGCACTTAGCCCTTATTGTAAGGATACTTGAACACAAGACCAAAAACTTGTCAGGCCACAATGACCCATTCAAACTTTTTACTAAATAATTAGTAACCGTTTGTGCTTACCTCAGTTCTTCTAATGAACATGAAAAACATAGCTATAATTTTTATATTACAGAGGTTATAATCATTTTGATCTGAGGGCAATAATAAATAAAAATATTAAAAATAGCCACAAAATAAAAATGAGTTGTTTACTCAAAAATATTTGATTTCTTCTGTTTTTGTGTGTATCTCATACTAAATTATTTCAGAAAATAAAACAAAATCTAAGATAAAACAAAGACAACCTGAGTAAACACAAAATACAGTTTTTAATGATAATGTTATTTAATGAAGCAAGTTTTCCAATGCCAGCTGGGCTTGTGTGAAAATGCATTTGCCAAAGTTGAAAGAAATTCCAGAAATGATGAGGATGAAAGTGATTGAAATACATCAGTCTGGGAATGGTTACGAAGCTATTTCAAAGGCTCTGGGACTCCAAAGGACCACAGTGAGAGCCGTTATCTCCAAATGGAAAAACTCTGCACAGTAGTGAAATTCCCAGAAGTGGCCAACCTTCCAAAATTCCTCCAAGAGCACAGCAACGACTCATCCAGCAAGTCACAAAAGAGCCAAGGAAAACATCAAAGGGCCTACAGGACTCTCTTGCATCAATAAAAGTCACTGACTTCACTATCAGAAAGACACTGGACAAAAATGGCATCCATGGAAGAGTGGTGAGGCGAAAACCACTGCTAACCCAGAAGAACATTAAGGCTCGTCTAAATTTTTCCAAAACACAGCTTGATGATCCTCAAACATTTGGGAGAATGTTCTGTGTATTGGTGAGTCAAAAGCGGAACTGTTTGGAAGACAGGGGTCCTGTTACATCTGGCATTAACCAAATACAGAATTCCACAAAAAGAACATAATACCTACAGTCAAGCATGGTGGTGGAAGTGTGATGGTGTGGAGATGCTTTGCAATAATTGAGGGAAACCTGAATTCTGCTCTCTACCAGAAAATCCTAAAGGAGAATGTCCAGTCTTCAGTCCGTAAATTGAAACTCAAGCGCAACTGGATTATGCAGCAAGACAATAATCCATAGCATAGGAGTAAATCCTAGTGCTAGAAGTAAGTGAAAGACTGATCTCCTGTTATTGGAAGCGTTTGGTTGCAGTTATTGCTGCTAAAGGTGGCACAACCAGATTTTAAGTTTAAGGTGGCAATTAGTTTTTCACATTTATGATAGGTGTTGGATAACTTTTTTTGAAAAAAAAAAGAAAAAAGTAAAAAACTGTATTGTGTGCCTTTGTATTATGTTGTATTACATTTGAAGATCTAAAACTATTTAGATATGAGATATACACAAAAACAGAAGAAATCAGAAAAAGCAAATACTTTTTTACAGCACTGTAGCTGTCGTAGTCAAGGGAGAATTCCCTTACTAACTAACTGATTTTGTGTGTCTATTTCCAAAAATATTTTTTATTTTCTTATATATATATATATATATATACATATACATATACATATATATATATATATATATATATATATATATATATATATATATATATGCTCATTCTTAGATGATTTTATTCTTTCTGTCTTTCTATTCCACCAGGCTTTTCAGCACATAGTGAATCGTAGACGCATCGTTCAGTGGAGCCTGGGGTCTTTGAACTCCTACCTCTATGACCTTGCTGAACTAGATTCCCGCACGGATGACATCTCAGTCCTCGAGCTTATTGTCTCCAGTCAAAAAAGGAAGGTAGGTGTTAAGCTGTGAACTGAAATTCACTTGTTTCTGAATTGACTTACACCTAGCACTTCTATCAGGTTAAATCCTATATGTTTTACATTTTATTTATTTTCACAGGCCAGAAAAATCCTAGAGTTGACTCCTGTCCAGCAGATCATCAATCTCAAGTGGAATCTTTATGGAAAATTCTATTTCAGGTAACAAAAATATACCGCATGAAGGAGGGCTGTAATAACTCAACTTATACCACAGCACTGCTGAAATTTTTAACAATGGAAGCCTTTTCTCAACAACATGACAAGCTGTGTTTTAGCAGGATGTTCAACAGTAAAGTAACTATAAACGGATATTAAGTACGATGTCTTGTTCATGAATAAATTAAAAAGTGTAATTGTTGGCAAATTGGTGTGGAATAAGGGAAATAAAACACAGGAATGTGCTGTTATTGGAAAAATAATCCACTTTGGAATAGTAACCGCCCAGTTATTTTTCTGTAATAGCACACCCTGTTGTGTTTTATTCCCTTGTCAATACACCCTGTATACTTGCAAAGTGTTTCTCCAATGCACACTCTATATAGTCCATCAGTGTATTTTCTCTAGATGCTCTAAAGCACTACATTATATCAGATTTTCTCTGTGTAACTGGAAAAATTATTTATGGAACACCAGCATATCTTATTACACTTATGTGACAGAAATGTTAAGTTTTGTAAACACACTGCCCACATTGAGAGACAATGTGCTGGTCTAGTATCATGTTAGCTTTATATCATGGGAAATGCTGTCATACAGGTTGTTGCTGCTGGTGTACCTGCTGTACATTGGGACGTTCACGTTGTGTTGTATGCACCGCCCCCTAAAGCATATACCTGAGAACTACACAAAAGCAGCTAATGACCCAACCACCATGATACAGAAAACTCTCAAGGTACACATTTATTCATTGCTGCCTGTGTATGTATGTATGTACAGTGCTGTGAAAAAGTATTTCCCCATCCTGATTTCTTCTGTTTTTGTGTATATCTGATACTACATAGTTTTACATCTTCAAAATGAAATACAACATAAAACAAAGGCAACCTGAGTAAACACATAATATAGATATAAAGGTTATCCAACACCTATCATCAATGTGAAAAACTAATTGCCCCCTTAAACATAAAATCTGGTTGTGCCACCTTTGGCAGAAATAACTGCAACCAAATGTTTCTGATAACTGGCAATCAGTCTTTCATTTACTTCTAGGACTAGGATTTATTCCTATGCTTTGGATCATTGTCCTGCTGCATAATCCTGTTGCGTTTGAGTTTTAACTTACAGACTGAAGACCAGACATTCTCCTTTAGGATTTTCTGGTAGAGAGCAGAATTCATGATTAGGCCCTGAAGCAGCAAAGCATCCCCACACCATCACACTTCCACCATCATGCTTGACCATAGGTATGATGTTCTTTTTGTGGAATTATGTGTTTGGTTTACGCCAGATGTAACGAAACCCCTGTCGTCCAAACAGTTCCACTTTTAACTCATCAATCCACAGAACATTCTCCTAAAAGGTTTGAGGATCATCAGGGTGTGTTTTAGCAACATTCAGACAAGCCTTAATGTTCTTCTGGTTTAGCACTGCTTTTCACCTCACCACTCTTCCATGGGTGCCATTTTTGCCCAGTGTCTTTCTGATAGTGGAGTCATGAACAGTGACCTTTATTGATGCAAGAGAGGCCTGTAGTTCCTTTGATGTTTTCCTTGGCTCTTTTGTGACTTGCTGGATATAGTTGCTGTGCTCTAGGAGGAAATTTGGAAGGTCGGCCACTTCTGGGAAGGTTCACTATTGTGCCGAGTATTTCCATTTGGAGATAATGGTTCTCACTGTGGTCCTTCGAGTCCCAGAGCCTATGAAATAGCTTTGTAACCCTTCCCAGAATTATGTATTTCAATCACCTTCTTCCTCATCATTCCTGGTATTTCTTCCAATTTTGGCACAGTGTGCTACTACGTAAGAGCTTTTAACCAACTTGATGCTGTTGAAAAAGTTCTGTTTAAGTGTTGATTTGATTGAACAGGGTTTGCAGTAATCAGGCCTGGTTGTGTCTTGTCTAGCTGAACCGCATTATGAATGCAGTTTCATAGATTTGTGGAATTAGTAACTATCGGGGCATAAAATTTTTCACACAGGCCCAATTGATATTGGAAACTTTTTTTGCTTCAATAAATAACATTATAAACTGTATTTTGTGTTTACTTTGATAGAAGGGTTGCCTTTCTATCTTAGATCTTGTTTTAATTTTTGAAAGAATTTTTTATGAGATATACACAGAAACAGAAGAAATCAGGAAGGTGGCAAATACTTTTCACAGCACTGTATGTATGCATGTATGTATGTATACACTCACTGAGCACTTTATTAGGAACACTATACTAATACCAGGTAGGGCCTCCCTTAGCTCTCATAACAGCCTCAATTCTTCATGACATGGATTCCACAACATGTTGGAAACATTCCTTTGAGATTCTGGTCCATGTTGACATGATTACATCACGTAATTCTTGCAGATTTTTCAGGTGTACTTTCATGCTGCAAATCTCTCGTTCTACCACATCCCTAAGGTGTTCTACTGGATTCAGATCCGGTGACTGGGAAGGTCTCTGAAGAACACTGAACTCATTATGGTCATGAAACCAGTTTGAGACAACTTTTGTTTTGTGACATGGTGCATTATCATGCTAGGAGTAGCCATTAGAAGATGGGAAATTGTGGCCATGATGGTATGTGGCATGTACATGGTCAGCAACAATACTCAAATAGGGTGTAGCATTCAAGTGATTATTGATTGGTATTAATGGGCCCAAAGTGTGCCAAGAAAACATTCCCCACACCACCTCCACCAGCCTGGACTGTTGACACAAGGCAGGTCCATGGATTCGTGCTGTTGGTGCCAAATTCTATCATCTGTGTGCCTCAGCAGAAATGGAGATTCATCAGACCAGGCTACATTTTTCCAGTCTTCAGCTGTCCAGTTTTAGTGAACCAGTGCCCACTGCAGTCTCAGCTTTCTGTTCTTGGCGGACAGAAGTGGAACCTGACGTGGTCTTACAGTTACTGTAACCTTTCTGTTAGCTCAAACCAGTCTGGCCATTCTCAGTTGACCTCTGTCATCAGTAAGGCATTTTATCTGCAGAACTGCCGCTCACTGATGTTTTTTTCTTCACTGCACTGTTCTGAGTAATCTCTAGAGACTGTTGTGCATGAAAATCCCAGGAGATCAGCACTTATATTAATACTCAAACCAGCCCGTCTGGCATCAACAATCATGTCACAGTCAAAATCACACCTTTTTTCCTCATTCTCATGGTTGATATGAACATTATTCAAAGCTGCTAGCATTTATCTGCATGATTTTATGCATTGCACTGCTGCCACTTTGATTGGTTGATTAGATAATTGCATGAGTAGGTGTACAGCTGTTCCTAATAAAGTGCTCAGTGATTGTATGTGTGTGTGTGTGTGTGTGTGTGTGTGTGTTTTCTCCTTACATCTTTCAAACCACATGATAAGTGTCTATGTGTATGTGTATGTGTACAGGAGAGTTATGTGTCTTATGCAGATCACCTGCGGCTGGGTGGAGAGCTCATCAGTGTAATAGGAGCCATCATCATTCTGCTGCTGGAGGTCCATATACATATAAAGAAACACTTTCACAATAAGAACTGTTTCTACTATGCTGTCATGCAGTACATTTATTGCAGGGAGTCAAAATATTTGTTAACTAATTGCTTTTTGACAGTTGATTTAGATGACTAAACTTTAGTATGTCTTTCAAGTAGCGTATTACTAAAGCTTTGATAATAATAGTCATAACACTTGTGATTATGTGTGTGATTTATTTAATTATGCTCAGATACCAGATATCCTGAGAGTGGGAGCAAAGAGATATTTTGGTCAGACCGCACTTGGAGGCCCCTTCCACGTCACTCTGTAAGTCTAATTTACGTTCTTATGTCAATGATCCCGTCACACCCACTCATCATAGAACCCACAACATTGTGGGTCATACACTCATTTATATGAATAATTAACGATGTTTATTATACAAACATCTCCTGCTGATTTCTCTTATGTCCATTTTGGTGTGTAGGATCGCTTATGCAGTGCTGGTGGTATCACTCTGTGTACTGAGACTCACCGAGATGCCAGGCGAGACTGGAGTGATGGCTTCGTGTCTGGTATTGGGCTGGTGCAACGTCTTGTATTTTGCACGAGGTTTTGAAATGCTCGGGCCTTATGTCATCGTGATCCAGAAGGTGATAGGAGTGCCTTCTCCTCTCAAACTTTCCTGTCCTCATTTGCATTTGTAAACACAGTACAGATTGATAAACTACTCTAAAACTTAAGCACTCTATTATAAATCTATATGAATGTGTCACCCTCTAATTATGTAATGTTTGGTGGGTAAAATAAAAAGTTAAAGAGTATCTTTAGTGATATAGCACTTACAAATGGAGCTTTGGTTTATATAAACAGCAAATGGAGCCAAGCGCCA
This sequence comes from Ictalurus furcatus, assembly GCF_023375685.1. NCBI lineage: Eukaryota > Metazoa > Chordata > Actinopteri > Siluriformes > Ictaluridae > Ictalurus > Ictalurus furcatus. The sequence continues at coordinate 11,909,932 of NC_071255.1, read as the reverse complement.
GTGCTATAATTTGATCTCAGATGGTGGATCATGTGAACTGTTTATATCATACAAAATTAACTATGCCATATATTTCCACATGCATTGACAATGCATGAATGGCTGCTGTCAAATTTCTTGCTGTGGAGTGCAACCAACTACAGGTTCTGTTAGAATCCTGATGCCTTTTTTTTTCCATTTTGTAGATTATATTTGGAGACCTAACCAAGTTCATGTGGTTGAGTGCCATTGCCCTCTTAGGATTCTCCACCGGTAAATTAACCTCTGGAATGCACAATTAGAAGCACTGTAAATGAATCTAGCAATTTGGCATCCATGACCATTTAAAAAACAAAATCTTAACCTGCCATTTCCTCGTCTGAACTCTAGCTCAGTGGACTGTATACATGACTCAGGATCATATGTCCGTACCAGCGATGCGCTCATACCCCATCACGCTCTTCACTATGTTTGAGCTGACTGTGGGTCTGATCGATATGCCTGTGGACCACACCATCCACACTCACCCCATTGTGCATGTGATCGACTGCTGCTTCAGTGTGGTGTCCCATCTCCTCCTCCTCAGCCTTCTCACAGCCATGATGAGTGACACTCAGTGGAGGGTTGCACAGGAGCGAGATGAGCTCTGGAGGACCCAGGTGGGTATAAAAAAAACCCCTAGAAATTACTAAATAATCATCCAACATAATACAGTGAATTATATTCAATGCCACAAAGCTGTCTGTTTATGTTTTGAGTTTACTGTTGGTTCTGCGTAGGTGGTAGCCACCACTCTGATGCTGGAACATCGGCTGCCACGGTGTTTGTGGCCAAGGCTGGGCATGTGTGGTCTGAGCTATGGCCTGGGAGATCGCTGGTTCCTCCGGTAAGGAACACAAGCATGATAGCCAATAATACTATGATTATGACCATATTAAGCACATCATGATATTATGATATTTCATCTGAATAGTGTTCTTCCTGTATCCACGTGGGTTTCCTCTGAGTTCTGCAGTGTCCTCCTACTTTCAGAAAACTTGCATATAGGTGGATTGGCTGCAATAAATTACCCTTTGAAATGAATGGAGTCCCATTCAGTGTGTCTTCCCACCTCAGGATAGGCTCCATTCCCACCTAATGTTCCCAGGATAGGCTCTACATGAGCCACCACAACTCTGATCATGATAAGTCGGTTACAGAAAATGAAGTAGGAATATTAACACTTATTTTTTTACACTGTATTTATTTCAGAGTGGAGGATCGCAGTGACCAGTTTATGCAGAAGATCAGACGCTACGCGAATGTGCTCGCAAAAAATGACGACTCGGACAAGAATGAGGGACGTGAGAGCAATGACATGGCCCATGACCCAACAAACACAAAAAGCATGCAGAGTGACAGCTCAAATGGCAATAGGAAGTCAGTGCTTTGCTGGCAGATTATACGCCAGAGCCTTCTTGGTTTAGAGATGGAGAACACAGAGCAGTTGAGTGCTCAAGAGATGAAACCAGTTTGAGAGATGAAATGTATTGAAGGTATACTGATTCTGTAAAATTTAATCATTTCCTTATTTTATTGAGTGAATACTATTTTATGGTGAAAAATCACATCACAGAAACTGTGCGGACTAGAAAGGGTGAATTACAAAGTGAAAAACAAAAAAAAGTAGAATTTTTTAATTAAATCACTTTAAAGACTTCTCACCACTTATTTTAAAGGCAGCTATATAGTTATATATTTAGTTTTATAATACACTCTGCAACCTTTTTAGTGCAAATAAGGTTTTGTAGAAATCAGTGCAATTAAAAGCTGATATTGATTGTATCATTGCAATTAAAAGCATTACAATTTACAGGTAATATAAGCACAGAGTCACTTTCAATGAATATACTTAGCATGCCTCATTTTCTCAATCATGAAAAATACATAGCACGTCTACTTGATTGTGCATCACAGAAATGAATTGTTTCATGTACTGATTCTGTATTTCTTACCATTTATGAACTGCATTTGTAAAAGGTCAATAAAAGAGTAAATGATATTAAAGGCAAATGTAGCACCTCACAGCAGTTTGAAATCCAGTTGTTCATTTGTGACCTCACTACCTTTATCAGTGCACAGGAGCCTTGAGTGTATGCTTCTGGTTCGCCACGGGCCCAGTAGCTGCCAAAAAAAAAAAAAAAAACTTGTTTAGTTACACATACACTGACTGGCCACTTTAACTGGAATACCTGTACCCCTGCTTCTTCATGCAATTATCCAATTACCCAGTCATGTGGCAGCAGCACAATGCATAAAATCATACAAATACAAGTCAAGAGCTTAAGCTTAATTTCATATCAAACGTCAGAATGGGGTGAAAACATAATCTTAATGACTTTGACTGTGGTATGATTGTTGTTGCTGGTTTAAGTATGTCTTTGGGACTTTCACATATATCATTTACTAGAGTTTACACAGAATCCAGTGAGCAGCAGTTCTTCGGGAAGAAACACCTTGTTAATAAGAGAGGTCAGAGAATAATGGCCTGAATTTGGGCTAACAGGGAGGCTATGGTAACTCAAATAACACGCTACAACTGTGGTGAGCAGAAAAGCATCTCGGAATGCACCTCAAACCATGTCAAGGCTCGTCTTTTTGTGTTGTACATGAAAAACCCAGGAGATTTGAGTAAATACTCAAGCCAACATGTCTGGCACCAACAACCATGCCACGGTCAAAGTCACTGAGATCACATTTTCCCCATTCTAATGTCTAATGTGCACAGTAACTGAAGCTCTTGACCTTTATCTCCATGATGTTTTGCCTTGTATCACTGCCACATGATTGCCTGGTATAATTTCATAAATAAGCAGGTGTACAAGTGTTCCTATTAAATTGGCTAGTGAGTGTACACATATTTCCCTGTCTCAGTCTGGAGTAACTTGCACAACATACAAGCTGTAAACCACTTAATTAAGTTTCTAAATGATGCAGTAATTATTAGTGCTATACTGAATACTGGTTTGAAATTGTTCTAAAGCCTTTTATGCTTATATTTTTTTGCATAATTGTTTAGCATTACTGACCATAACTGCAAAGCACTTGCATTTATAGTTCTTTCATACTAAGGAAGGTTGTCCAAAAGTTAATTTTATGAAACTGGATGGGGTTGTTAATATACATCCATTGCTGCTTTGCTGAATAACGGAGCCCAATCCAGAACAGCAAGCCCCAACACTTAGTTAGACATTTCTATAGTAATAAAGGCAGAATTCATAGCAATAAGATATACAGGTTTAACCTGTCTTTAATGATGGTGTCTGTTTCAGTTTGCCTGATTGAGTGATTGACTCAGTGATTGATTGATCAACCTGCACATGTTCATTGTCAATGACAATGGACTCCGTTGGTCTCCGTCCTGTTTCTGACACTCCTCGATGCTCTGCTGCCAGGTTAGACGCTCCCTAGCTATGAAGTAGCAGGAGTACTCAAACTTCAACCAGCCCTTCCCACATACAGCACACTGATACCCTACAGAGAAACAGCAGGTTTAAATATGCAGCTCATGAGTTACAAAAATAAACATAAAGAATTCACACCAATAATAAAATAGGATAATTACAAAGAAATGACTAAAAGTGAAAAACATTTAGGGTGATTGTGAAAATTAGGATGTGGTTGTGTTTTAATTTGGTTTGAGTGATATTTGTGCATATTCTCCACTTCAGCAGAGAGATTTGGACACTTCTGGCTGGACTGAACTGCATATACTGAGGTTTAGCTATCAAGAGAACAACTGTAAAACAAAATATGAATTTTCTATTTTAGACAGAAAACTTATTATTTATACCTACATATCCAAGGCAGCTTCTGCCCACATGCTATCAAAAAGAGTAATATTACAGAAAGCCCTTATGCTTATCAAAATATTTGATGCCAATATAAAATCCACACCACAGTTCATCAATCTTTGTAGAAGTCAACACACAATATGCAAAATGCATTCCTGATATAATCACAGAACAATCAGAGGTGAACCTAGATTATGTAGGGGCCCCAGGCAAAATAAATGCATGGGACCCTTCTGACAGATTTATGTTGTTATTATAATTTCCTGTTACCCAGGGATATTGTTATGAACCTTTACTTCTGTGGAGGAATTGCAGTAAATGTGTGTTTCAAAGAACTGCTAACACTACTCAAAACATGCTAACTCTAGCTAACTATTAACAAACAATGCATCTTATAATAAGGTGAAATAAAAACTATTGATGTGGATTTGTTCTTTAATTATCCTTAATTCATTTGTCATTATCTCCATCACTAATTTTTCAGATTAATTTTCAGGTATTAAAGACTCGACTCGAGCGTGAAGGGGTGGTGCAGAAGCATAAATGAGTCTTTGAGGGGATTGCTGAGATGTTGCTGCACATTATTTTAAGATGAAAATTTCTGATTATTTAAATTATCAGCCTTCAGGGGCCCTCTCAGTATGCGGTGCCCCAGTCTTTTGCCTGCTTTGCCTGACAGGACAAAAGAAATCATAGGCTTAAAGTTCTTGATTTTAGCTTAAATTTGGAATAATGTACAAAGCACCAATTATCCAAAACTGTCCTATTTTTACACAGGTTTTTCTTAGTATCGGGAGATATGCTTTTCATCATATTCAATGCTGCACAATGGTGTCTCATTTGTGCGTCATCTAGTGGAAAGACCAAAAATTATCCAAACACAGCACCAAAGAAGGTAGAAAATGGCAAATAATTCAACAAGTTCAACAAGGGCCAGTAAATGATTGTTCTTTAGACTGTGTTATGTTATAATAATGAACACAGCTCCAATATGTGTTGAAGGTTATGTTGTATCATATTGTTTGTTTGGGTATTTTGTTTTTGTTTTAATTTATTTAGCAGTTTTTGCATTATGCCAATTGGTGGTCATAAGCTTTCAAAACTTGATAGACATACAGGCCTTAATAGTTGCAAAATAAGAAATATTTTTACACCAAAATACCGATGCTGTCCTTTAAGATGGGCATCCACTTAAAAGTCAGAAGATTCATCTGGATTACAAATGATACCTACACAGATTGTTCCAGCAACTCTTAAAGTAAATTTTCAAAAACAAAATTCATTATTTGTCAGTAAATTAAAAAAAATGTAAGTGAAAAATGCTGCTTGCATAAGTATTCAATACTAGTACTTCATAGAACCACATTTTACTGCAATAATAGCTTTAAGTCTGTTGGGGTAGGTTCCTACCAGCTTTATAATTCCTACAGGTTTTTCTCTAACCAACAGATGGCAGTATTCTATCCCTAACACCCAGATCTAGAAACAAAACAAATTGAATGTATGTCAGCATTAAAGTGATTTATTTCATAAAAATGTCATATTTCATAAGCAAATTAATGGTGTAGTTGAGTAATTCTGCAATAAATAAGTAAAGAAAAGTATCACGAATTCCCCAAAAACACAGCCTAAACTTATAGTTGAGAAGAAAAAAAAATATGCCACATGTATCATTAAAATATATATCATTTTTATACAACCCCAATTCCAAAAAAATTGGGACACTGTGTAAAATGTAAATAAAAACAGAATACAATGATTCGCAAATCTTATAAACCCATATGTTATTCACAAAAGAACACAGAAAACATACAGTATCAAATGTTTAAACTGAGTAAATGAACCATTTTAAGAAAAAAATAAGGTAATTTTGAATTTGATGGTGAGAACACGTCTCAAAAAATTTGGGGCGGGGCAACAAAAGGCTGGAAAAGTAAGTGTTACTAAAAAGAAGCTGGAGGAACATTTTGCAAATAATTAGGTCAGTAACATGATTAGTAACATGACTGGGTATACTGTCACTTACAGATGTGGCCTTTAAGAATACGCGGTATCACGTGATTTGTCACGTGTGGTCACGCGGTATACTGCATGCACGGCTCTAAGAATTTATATTCATTAGTTGTGCTTCACACAATAACCACCAGGAAGCGCATGGAACAACATACTGTAGCTGAACACAGTACAATAAAAATGGAATGTGTGTTCGAATGGTTCACATAAAAATATTACGTTTCTCATCAAAACTTACGATAAACCTAATTTAAACAAGTTTCTAATTACAAGATTATGTAAAAATAACTATAGTATTTAAGTTAAGGAGGTTTTGTATGCGCACTAGGACAGTGTAATGGTAACATGCAGGTTTATTATACCAGTGAACAGGGTTTGAGCCTCAGTTCAACTAATTGTTTTTTTAAATGAGCAGGGTTTTTTTCACTGTAGAAAGTTCATCGAGGTAACACTGAATGAATTCCGCGTGAACAACACTGACTGAGGCCCATGCCAATTAGAAAGATTCAGGTGATGGACTATTAACAAGTTGTCATTCATTCGTATAATTACAACAATTATTAATTTTTTTCACTATTTAGTTGTCATTTTATTTTAAAGATCTAATAAATTGCATATATAAAAGTGTCATTTTTGTGATTATTAGGTTATTCATTCGTCATTTAGTACAGCTTCAAAACAGACTTGTGATTTGATGACATAATGCTTATTTATTCAGAAAAAGAATTAACTATATACAAAAATGCTACATTAAATTTAAACTCTGACAGCGTGCTTTCAGTTGATGGACGCCCCATTTATATTTTTGATGAGTTGCAGAGATATTCAAGACAACTATATTATATATTTTTGAAATTAATATATAAAATTGTTTTATTCACAAGTGTCATGTTTGTGATATTTATTTGTTGTGTAGAATATTTAGATCAAGCAATTTCCAGAAGTAGGTGCATTTTTATAGCCTACCATTTAATTTTCCCAGTTTAACTTTTATTTATCTGTACATCGAAAAATAAAGGAATGTTTTGTAACATGACAGAATGTCACGGTTTCCCCTTTAAGCAGCACGCGGGAGAGCATGTGGGCGCGCGTGCATGAGCAAGGTGCGCGAGCACCTGCTTTTCGTATGTTGAAAATCGTGACATTGTGTACATTGGACACGTGCTTTTGTTATGTTTTTGTTATGTCTCCTCCCTGTTCTGTCATTGGCTGTTATTTCACGTGTGTGTAGATTGGTGTCAGCCGTCAGCAATTGACGCTGATTATGTTTGTATATATACCACGCGCCTCCCAGCACATGGCGCGGAAGATTAGATTAGATTAGATAAAATAAGATAAGTTTAGTTAAGTTAAGTTTAGATTCGATTCGATACCATAGATAGTCATAGTCATAGTTAACATCCATGTTAGGTTCCTTGTTAGAGTTATTTAGGGTAAACATTAGATTTAGTCCATGCTGGTTTCTCCGGTCCCAGTCCCTCGCTATTGTTTATGTTTCTTGTTTTGTATCTCGACCCTGTTTTCCGTGACCATGACATTGATTCCTGCCTTGCCCAGTTTATGCCTGTTTGCCGATCACCTGACCTTTGCATGTTTCTGGATTACGGTTGTGGATTACAATTTGGATTTACCTGCCTGTGTCTCTCTTCAATAAAACTGCATTTGCATCCGTCCCTATCTTCGTTACGTCTCGAGACTGTCACGAATCGTGACGTAACGGAGATATGATGGATGCAAGTGCAGTAGGAACAGTTTTATTGAAGATAGACACAGGCAGGTAAATCCAAATCGTGAACAGAAACGTAATCCAGTTTCTGAAATAAACATATGTTCTGTGTGTTGACGGATGTACCTCTCCTGAAGGTGGTGTGCGATGAAAATGGGTCCAGGGGATTCGGATATGTGCACTTTGAGAGTGCCAAGGATGCAGAGGCTGCCATCAAGAGGCTGAATGACATGCTCTTTAATGACCACAAAGTGTAAGTCATGTGGAAATCAGTACAATGTATACATCTCATTCAATTTCTTTTGAATTAGTTTTTTATACATGTATAACTCAATGTATTTAATGGTTATTGAAAACATTATATGGTTATATAGTTATAATTTGCTCATACGGATCTTAATGCAGGAAAATTCTTAAATGTGCTAAATATAAATAAAATAAAATAAATTAAACTGTCACATTAAATGTTTATATTATTATTATTATTATTATTATTATTATTACTACTACTACTACTACTACTACTACTACTAATAATAATAATAATATAGTGCTGTTACAGTGTGATGTAGTGTGATTCAGCATTGTGCAAAAAGAGTTTAACTAAAGAATTTAATCGAAAAAGACTACACCTCCTTTATTGGGACTGACAGGATCAAAGGTCACTAAATTAGGTATAAAGGCTTTAACATTCGTGTTCTGATAAACGCTCTAACAACAGTGTCTTGATTGTGTTAAAGGTTTATCACACACTTCAAGTCCCACCAGGAGCGCCAAGAGCAGAAGAAGGAAGAGAGACATTCTAAACTTCAACACAAGTTTGAGCAGGTACACACACACACACACACACACACACACACCGAGTAGATGGTGACTTTGCCCTCTGTTCTGTAGTGTGTGAACCTGTGTCTGAGGAATCTGGATGTCTCTGTGGATGACGAGCGTCTACATAAAGAGTTCTCACCTTTTGGAACCGTCATCCACTCAAAGGTCACTGACAATTAAAGCCCTAAAATGTTTTAATTTCCTAATAACCTGTGTCCACAGTTTTTCCTTATGATTAGCCACATTAGCAGTTTATCCTAATGAGTCTCCTCACTGTCTTCTACAGGTGATGAGGGCCAATGGCTGCTCTGGAGGGTTTGGGTATGTGCGCTTCTCTTCTCTGGAGGAAGCCACAAAGGCCATGAGCGAGATGCAGGGAAGGATGCTGGACAGAAGGGAGCTGCACATCCGTCTGATTCAGCTCAAGGAGAAACAGGCTTCTCTCTCCAGTCAGGGGACACTGTCTGCCCAAAAGCCTGCAGTAAACCACCACCAACCTGTACCACCTTCTGACAATGTTATGGATGCTATTCCTCAGGTACAAACTAAAATTACCATAAAGCCTTTAGTTTCAGTATCATCAGCTTCTAACTATAGACCAAATGTTCTTCTCTTAAGCTACTCCAGCTAGCTAAATTTAACACAGAAGTTTATTGGTAGCTCGATAGAGGACCTAACTGAAAGAAGGTAAAATAAATGTGTAATTGACTGTGTGTTACAGGCTCAGAACTCCACTGCCAATAGCACAAGCATCCATCAAGTCAAGCCTCACCCTAGTACACACAGGGCTACCCAGCTGCAGAGTGAATCACATCTGTCTGTTTGTATGTCCTTGTTGCTTATGTTACACAGTGTGTGCTCCAAACTGTCAACGGCTGCTTCACAAACCACATCCTACTCTACTAATCTATGTGTTAGCTTGCTAGATTAGGGATTAGCAGACTATTACTGAACCCTGCCTGTGGCTACCACCCAGACTGCTAGTATACAAAAAAATGTGTCAAAACAGAATCCTTTTAGGAGTTAGTGTTAGCCTGCTACTTAGCTACCTGAACATTTCCTGTGGCTGTGTTTAAAACAGCATCCTGCTTCTGTACTGTGGTGCTCTATTATTTAGAATAGTGAAATGCAGTTTGGAGCAGTTTTTGTAGCACTAATAAACTCTAGCCAGCTAGCTAACACACTGTAAAAAAGAAAAGTTAACTTAACATTTCAAGGCAACTTTCTGCTCAGCTTTTTTTTTTTAGTTTGCTCAACTTAACTTAACTGAATTTTTAACCTTGAGTTGAGTAATTTAAAAAAGCTGTGCAGCAAGTTGCCTTGAAATTCTAAGTTAAATCAACTATTCTTTGTTACAGTGCATTTAAGTAGCTTTCACCACAAATGTATGATTTTTACGTACTACATAGCACAATTGAATGTGGTTAAGGATGCAGCCTGTGACTGTGTTAGATTGACACTCTTTGGATGACATCATCTCATTGCATTTTCTGTATGTAGGTTTCCAGAACATGCCGGAAGTGATAGCTAAAAAAAAAAAAAAAACTACAGTCACGGACTCAGTTCCAGCTGTAGTTTCGGCTGCAGTTCCCACTGGACTAAAAGCTGTACCACCTACAATTCCAGCTGCAGTTAAAGCAGTACCACCTACAATTCCAGTTGCACTTAGTAAGGAAATACAGACTGTGAGTATAAAAGCAGTACCAGCTGCATGTAAGAAAGAAATACCGACTGCAGATATAAAAGCAGTACCAGCTGCATGTAGGAAAGAAATACCGACTGCGGATATAAAAGCAGTACCAGCTGCATGTAAGAAAGAAATACCGACTGTGAGTATAAAAGCAGTACCAGCTGCATGTAGGAAAGAAATACCGACTGTGAGTATAAAAGCAGTACCAGCTGCAGTACCAACTGCATGTAGGAAAGAAATACCGACTGCGGATATAAAAGCAGTACCAGCTGCATGTAGGAAAGAAATACCGACTGCGGATATAAAAGCAGTACAGCTGCAGTACCAGCTGCATGTAGGAAAGAAATACCGACTGCGGATATAAAAGCAGTACCAGCTGCAGTACCAGCTGCATGTAGGAAAGAAATACCGACTGCGGATATAAAAGCAGTACCAGCTGCAGTACCAGCTGCATGTAGGAAAGAAATACCGACTGCGGATATAAAAGCAGTACCAGCTGCATGTAGGAAAGAAATACCGTCTGCAGATATAAAAGCAGTACCAGCTGCACGTAGGAAAGAAATACCGACTGTGAGTATAAAAGCAGTACCAGCTGCATGTAGGAAAGAAATACTGACTGTGAGTATAAAAGCAGTACCAGCTGCAGTACCAACTGCATGTAGGAAAGAAATACCGACTGCGGATATACAAGCAGTACCAGCTGCAGTACCAGCTGCATGTAGGAAAGAAATACCGACTGCAGATATAAAACCAGTACCAGCTGCCTGTAGGAAAGAAATACCGACTGCGGATATAAAAGCAGTACCAGCTGCATGTAAGTAAGAAATACCGACTGCAGATATAAAAGCAGTACCAGCTGCATGTAGGAAAGAAATGCCGACTGCGGATATAAAAGCAGTACCAGCTGCATGTAAGAAAGAAATATCGACTGCAGATATAAAAGCAGTACCAGCTGCATGTAGGAAAGAAATACCGACTGTGAGTATAAAAGCAGTACCAGCTGCATGTAGGAAAGAAATACCGACTGTGAGTATAAAAGCAGTACCAGCTGCAGTACTAACTGCATGTAGGAAAGAAATACCGACTGCGGATATAAAAGCAGCACCAGCTGCAGCAACTCCAGCACCTATGAGAGATGAGCAGCTGACCAAGGACACACAAGACACACAGCAACCCCAGGATACACATGTACCAGTGGACCCAACACACACACACACACACACACACACACACACACACACACACACACACACCCCAATAACACAACATTCTGCTTGCTTAATACTGCAAAATATTACATAACCATGGAGTATCGGCTCAGTGATGTAGTGAAACTGAAGAAGAAGAAAAATAGGGTTGTGGGTTCGAATCCCACCTTCACCCTGTGTGTGCTGCATTTGCATGTTCTCCTCTTGCTTCTGGGGTTTCCTCTGGGTACTCTGATTCCCTCCCTCAGTCCAAAGACATGCACTGTAGGCTGACTGGCATTTCCAAATTGTCTGTAGTGCTTGAATGGGTGTGTGAGTGTGTGCGCGATTGTGGGCTGTGATGGGTTGGTACCCCATCCAGGCTGCCTCGTGCCCCAAGTCCCGTCGGATAGGCTCCAGGCACCCCGCAACCCTGTGTAGGATAAGTGCTACAGAAGGTGAATAGATAATAATAATATCCTATGTTCGAAGACTGCTGTGCCTGCACCGAGTCAGAAGCCACTAACCATCTACATGTTGGAGTCAGCTGATGTGGATGAACAGATCAGGATGCTTTGTGAGTCTCACACTCATATGCAAACACACACACAAATACACTTCTGCTCTGCACATTCCTTATGACTTGGGAAGTGTTTCCTTAAATAAAGCAGTTCATACAGTAGATTCCTACCTGCTTGGAGCTTGAGCCCCATCTGTGTTACATGACTGGATGGCAGGAACCGTTAACTTCACCCCTACAGAAAACGTTTACTTCTATATATAGGAAATCAAAAAAACCACAAAGCAGCAACTCTCACTCTCACACATGTCTTACTCTCTCTTTCTGTCTGTCTCTCTGCAGATGAGTATGTGTTACCACTGGTGGAGGAAATCCACCCAACTCAAGCTGAGGACATCACCTGGAAGGTAACGCAAGGCGAGAACAACTATGACCTGCTAAATATGATTGGGGACCCCAAGCTTCTGCACTCCCAGGTCCATACACACGCAAAGACACACACACACACACACACACACACACACACAGAGGATTACTCTTTTTTATACCAATTGTCAAAATATTTTAGTAACAGTGTAGATTTTAGCAATATACAAAGTGTGCCATGTTTGATTCATGCAGGTGATATAAATTAGCTTTGGCCATGTGGAAACAGAACCCCACCTACCAGTTACAAATTTACAGATATTCACGTTAATGTATATCACTTTCTTATTCAATCATCATATGCATATGGAATACATGAAACACTCTAATTTACTGTCATATACATGTATGTATTTATGTGTGTTTGTGTAGGTCGAGCAGATTGTTGCTATGCTTCGGGCAAGGGAAGCTGGTCAGGACGTGGTGAGTACTCTGTTACGTGATACACCATAACACTTACGTATGTGGTACAAAAGTGTAGTCTGCACTAATTATACACACTTCATAAGTTATAGCTAAATATACAGTAGGCTCCATAGGTAGGCATGAAATGAAGCATGTCCCATTTGGAACACAGTATACTCACTTTCGTAACTACATGCTAGGGTTGTAACGCAATACCACTATCTGTGTCTGTATCTGTTTAGTGCTCTTTAAGCAAACCTAAAGTGGGTGTAACAAACTAGTAACCGAATTTAATCCAAGGATGAATGAATGAACTGTAGGTGCATTCTGCAGCGCAGCACGTTCATATTAATGTACTTGGCTTTTCTTTGTCCTGCAAGCTTCATATATAACCGCTCTCTCGCTACTCTCTACAGCATGAAAGTAAAAACCTCCAACTCACATGACTTTTTGTTGCATCCTGAGCAATCCCAATCCTGATGCACACCTCTAGTCTCCACTCAGAATAGTGCACCTCCTATTCTTCTCTATATTTATATCTGTTTAGAACACATTATCTGGTCATTCAGAATATTACATACTCTGTCAGATGGTGTTAGGTTACACTCCATCACAAGTGTCCAAAGTAAAGAGCTTACAATGTCTTCCTGGGGGACAGAATGTGTCTCGCTGCTCAATAGAACACATGAGGAAAGACGATATTTTTTAATGCCATAATAATTATTTAGATTAGTTAGACACTAGCAATGAGAGTACAATATTGTGATAATATCATCAACTGTGATAAAAAGTTTGGCTATAATCATAATATATAAAAGAAATATAACATAATATATAATATGTATAATATTATAACCAGTGCATGCCTACTTTTCCTCTTTCAGAGTTTCCCTGAACCCAAGAATTAGAATGAGAATAGGTGAAAGAAGAAGCACTTCCAACAAAAACATTTTAGAAATAGAATAAATGTCAATACTATTAAAACCTCTGTATTTAAATGAGAATAATAATAATGTTGTTTATATAGTAATAGTAATAATTACATAAGTGTTAGCTTCAGACAATTTTTATGCTCTTTTCCCAAAAACTGATATTAATCCCAAAGTAATGCAACAGAATTCAAACTAATTTTTGTTATGGTAAGTAATTGCAGTTACGTGCGGTCAAGGGAGGCAGGGGAGGCAGTGCTTCCCCTGTATCATCATGAAATGTAAAAAACAAATAATGATAAAACATATATATATATATATATATTCGTCCTCTGATCTGTGATATAAACAACATTATTGTATGATACCAATCATTCCAATGATTTTTATAGTCAATATCACTGAATTTGTGTATTTTCCTGTTCAAATACGGGGAAAGACGCGAAGGGAGGCAGCGATGAGCTGAGCCTCCTCTCGGATTGCGCAATCCCTCACAAACTGGGTTGAGCTGCTAATTTTTTTTGCTCAACTTGAGCACGTGCAAATGATCTCTCTGTATGTCACCAATGTAATGTTTGTACACACTTTTATTATATGTCTTTAGATTCCATAGTCTAGGTCATGTATTTCACGTATGTGTATAACATATTAGTCTTGCTGATCTGACATAACGCCGCAGTGAAAAAGCAGGAGGGGAGGCAGCCAGTACCTCTGTCTCACTGAAGGGGGGCGTGTGTGAGCATACGGGCTTGTCCTGCTATTGTTCTTCTTCACTTATTACATTCAAATGGCATTGTGGGTAATATGCTAGCTAAAAAAGTCAAGTAGAGCAAGTCAAGTGCACCGCATCAGTCCGTTTATTTTTATTTTTTGCCCTGACTGCAAAAATGGAAGATTATATAGATAAGCTAAAACATTTATCAAAACTGGACTTTCCATCAAAACTGGAAGTGATTAATAATGGAAGACCGATGCCGGAGCTAAAAGTTTTGCTTCAAACAACAGGACAGTAGATAACACGCTCTTTTCAAACAGAGTGGTACACCCGAAGAGACTGGCTGTGTGGTTGTGCTACGAGAAACCGCCTTTTCTGCTTTCCCTGCCTTTTGTTCTCAACGAGTGACAATGCCTGGACCACAACGGGATTTTGTGACTTGAAAAATATACCAAGAAGCCTCAGCAGACATGAAAGTTCAACTACTCACCTTCCGAACAGCGGAGACTAAATATTAGCGTCCACAATGCTAAGGTAAAGGAAAACCAAGAGATTTTATAAGTCCTCATTAATGCAACTTGCTTCCTAGCCAAACAACAATTAGCATTTTGTGCTAACGATGAGAGTACAACCTCTTCTAATCGTGGCAACTCTGTAGAACTATTACATGCTTTTGCTGAGAAAGATGATGGGTTAGCTAGACATTTGGAGACATCCACTGTGTTTTCTGGCTTATCAAACAGAATTCAGAACAATTTAATTGAAGCAATAAGTAATGTGATTAGAAATGTTTAAAAAAAAAAAAGGAGATTAATGCAGCCCTATTTGTTGCTGTAGAAGTAGATGTAGTGAGGTGTGCCGTGACTAAAACGTCATCCTTATTAACTACATGGCCAATGAGCTCTCTTCCTACCATAGTAGATAAGCTGTTGTTTAGGCCTCACGGAATGTGTCATGGTCAAAAACCTGCCCCTTCCTTTCGTTGCTATGGACTACAGAGTGTGACGTTGGACAGGTGTGCAGGAGTGATGTGCTGCTCACAATTTGTGCGGTGTGCCGTCAAGGCTCCCAACTGTGTAGCATGGTAGTTTAACGTAGCTCCGGTCGGAGCGCCAGCTGTTGCCGTCACAACTATTAAAGAAGCTATCATGATTTTCGTATGTGCTATCGTGAGTATCATGTCATCGGATCACGGGTCCTCGATTTTGCATGCGTTAAGGCGGGCTGAGTGAGATGTGGTCATTTCGGTATAGTGCCTCCCCCTCACTCGTGGAGCCACGTTGCTGTTTGGTTGCTTTGTTGCTGCTTTGTTGCTTGGTTGCTTGGTTGCTTGGTTGCTTTGGGGCTGCTTGCTGTTTGTTTTTGCTGCTTGGTTGCTTTGATTTGTTTTTATTGTTTTATGTTCTGTTTTGTTTTGTTATTTTGCTTTGTGTTGGTTACTGTCACTGAGATCAGATTTCTTTAATTCCACTGTGTGGTAACAGTCTTTATCAGTTATGCTGATACTGCTATGTGGTAGTAGTGGTTTTGGTCAGCTTTGGTAAACTTGCTACCTGTAATCAGTTTGAGCTCAGGGTTATGTCTGTGTTTTTGTGACAGTAAGTTTGCCTTTGTTTTATTTTATTCTTTTGTTTGTCTGCTTTGATCATATTGTAATTGACTTTGTGTTTTTGTTTTCTCCTTGAAGGAGCTGAGTGCTTCCTGAGGCTGGGGGGGGTTCTTTGCTGCACCTTTGGCTTTATTTAATTAAGGGTTGTCATTATTGCTGTGTTTATTTGCAGTGAATTTTGTGGGTATGATTCTGATTAGTGGGGTGCGTTTCCCTTTTGTATAGCTGGTGCTGTCGTACTAGCCTGCCCTTCATACAGGAAGCCTCAGCCCTCCTGTGATTATTGTTAACTTGTGACTGTTAATTTGACCAATGCCTGACTGTGTTGGATGTTTCTTTTAAAATAATTCTTGGCCAGTCTTTTTAACTTCAAAATAAAATGTATTTTTATATGGAAACCGATTGCCTGTTCTAAGTGGAACGTACTTGCGTGTCTTTATTTGGGTTATTTCCCCGTTTTCTCGGGGTGGCGTAGTTGGTACGAAACCAGCGAGCCACATTGCTACAAGTGGTGTAGTTGTAGAGCGAAACGAGCCACATTGCTACATGTGGCGTAGTTGGCAGGATCACTATAATATATAAACGAAACGAGCCACATTGCTACACGTGGCATAGTTTTTATTTTCCCCGTTTTCTCGGGGTGACGTAGTTGGTACAAAACGAAACGAACAAGCCACATTGCTACATAGACGAGACAACAGCTGTCACAAACAAAGCCCAGATCTGTCATTTTGCGTTATGTGGCTAAAAGTGAGGTGGCTTGTGAAGTGAGGGAGGCGTTTTTGGGATTTGATGATGTGAGTTTCGTGAGAAATGTGTTTCTTATTGTGGGGTGCCACTAGGGTTTCTGGGCCCCCTGGCTAATTTGTACTCTGGGCCCCAAGCCCCCAACCCCTAAATATTCTTTCTTATTGCCATGTGTAAAAACAATCATTATCAATAAGCATAAGAATTATTGCATATTCAATAAGAGATTATAAAGAACTAAATTTGAACAGTTTATTCAATTAACTGATATTATGCATTTATAACTATATACAATTATTTAATTAACACCATTGTACTCTCTCTGTCTCATACACAGATACTATAGAAACTCTGGATGTCTTTATAAGCTGTTGACTTGTAATTTCTTATTCCCCAAGTACCAAGAACAATGAACTTTACTATTATTACTATTATTAAGGGTTCAAACCTGAAAGGCTGAAACCCTGTTGTATTTGTAAGTATTTTTATTATTCTTTTTTAAATGATGATTATTATTATTCTGCCCTAAAACTTATTGTTTTAGGAAGTAGGCATGGCTAGTTTAACGTAAATGGCTATAACTCTTGAACGAAAATTTTATAGTGTGCCAAATTTAGCACACTTATGTCTCAGGACAACCTTTGGTGTCCCAGAGAAGTTGGCACAGTTTTGCGACATGGTGGCGCTATAAAACCAAAAAAACATGAAATTGGCTGTAACTATGCAACCGTTGAGCCGATTGACTTCAATATTACCATACAGTGTCTTTCTCTCAGTTGTCATCACACTCTATGAAGACATTCACGTACGTTGAAAACATGGTCGCCATCGGCCAATCAGATTTCAGTAGTTATTAGACAAGGTTACCAATAGCTGAATGGAATGAAACTTGGTAGACCTATTTGACTCGGTCTAAGAGTGAAATAAAATTTCCTGCAATAGGAAAACATTCTGGACGTGTTAGATCAATAGTTATCAAAAAAAAAGTACAATTCTCTATACTCTCTAAATCAATAATTATTAACAAAATGTGGATCTTTACCCTTTGGATAGCTGTAACAAGGTCATTTAGAAAATGGGCTTGGCAAAATGTACTCAAAAACCTAAAAATCCTAAACGTAAAGTCAAAACTTCACGAAACTAAGCGGTCACGTGTAACATATAATTCTAAAGAACCCTGCAAACTTTTATTGAGCTTGGACAGTAGGTGGCGCTATAACCGTTAAAAAGTTATTTTTTTTCTTTTCTTTTCTTTTTTTTTTAAAAAAAAAACATTTATTTCCTTAGTAAATTGGCTGTAAATTGCCTTTTTCATCTCTGATCTACAGGTTTGCAAAATAATAAATAATGCCTTTTTAGACATGTGCTTAAAGGCCTTAAAATGTGGGCTTCAGAAAGTGTACCCAAAAGCCTATAACTCCTAAAGGAATGCTTAGATCTTCCAGAAAGTACGTAAGCTCATGTGACATATGACTCTGAACAAGCACACACAATTTTATGTAGATCGGCCAATAGTTCTCTCCATAACAGTTAAAAAGGTTGAAAATGACCATTCTTATGGAACTTTCACTGAAATTGCCATTATACTCACTAGATGGCAGCAGAGTACCACGCTTTGCTCATTCTGCTCAATAATATAGCTCTTTTCACAATATAGGTTTTTCTTTTGAAATCATATTTAGACATTATAAAATAATTATAATAACATTACCAATCACATTTCGTCAAGGTCTATCACTTCATTTGTTCATTTGAGGTATCAGGGTTTGCAATTATATCCCATTAATTACAGTGAGATTGGGAAATTATGTTAAAAACGGGAGACCTGAAGTAAGCATTTTCTTATCTATCAGTTATTCCAAGCACCTAGATCAACAACAAAATGTGTGTGAAGCCTGAAAATAGTATTATAAAGGGGAGTCCTGGAATAAGCGTTTTTTTTCTTGTCATTCCTAATAGGATGGCACAATATTAAGTAATAACCTTTAACGTCTTTAACGGCCCTAAATGGCTTGAACACCAATAATTGCTACTTCCAGCTAAATTTAGGGGTTCAAGCCCGAAGGGGTGAAACCCTATTGTAATTGTAAGGATTTTAATTATTATTATTATTATGTAGTAAAACTGATCATGCAGACCAAATTATAAGGCCTAGAGAGCTGAAACTTTGAGGGACGGTAGTACTACAGTGTCATGTTTCAGTCTGATCGGCCAGATGGTGGCGCAATAGTGAGCATGTTTAGAAAAATGGCCATAACTTTTGAACTGTTTAATATAGACTCAAGTGTCTTATATTTATGGAATCCTTGGGACCAGATGAACAACACTCCTATTATATATAGGAGTATATCTCCTATTTCATTTCTGCCTATAAGAATTTTCCGCCATCTTGGATTTTTTGTAAAACCTACTTTTGCAAACTACTCCTAGGTTTTTCATCCGATCGGTACCAAAACAGTGCCAAATGAATCTATGGAGTCTCAGTATCAAAATAATCAAAAACAGTTTGAACTTTCGACTTGAGGTAGTTAGGGTATGTGAAAACACAGGAAGTAAGCATGGCCACTTTGACGTAAATGGCTAGAACCCTTCAAAGAAATTAGATATCTTCACCAAATTTGGCAGGTTTATGTGGAAGGAGAATCTATTGTTGCCCAGAAAAGTTGGCACAGTTTTGCCATATGGTGGCGCAATAATACCGAAAAAACATGAAATTGGCTCTAACTGTGGAACCGTTGATCTGATTGACCTAAAATTTGCACACAGTTTCTTTGTCGCAGTTGCCATCACTGTCTATGAGCATATTTACGTATGTTGAAAAACATGGCCGCCATCGGCCAATCAAATTTCAGTAGCTATTGCTCTGTGTGCTTGTACAGTTTCTCAGACCCACTGAATTTGTCTGTGATACACCAACTTCATGTGGCTTGAGAGAGTGACAAGTGCCAGAGAGAGAGAGAGAGAGAGAGAGAGAGAGAGATATGCACATGCGCTTTGTGTTATGTTTGTGTGTTTGTTTCTCTGTTTGAGTTTGGTTTATTATTCATGTTTATGTTCAGCCAGGTCCCACCTCCTCCTTGCCCTTCTTTAAAGTTTGTTACACTGGAGCTTCCAGCCTACCCTTTATCGCTCTCTCTCCCGCTGATTAACCAAATCAATGCCAGGTGTGCATCCTCACAACCTGGCTTCTCCCTCCTCCTTGTCACAGGGGGCAATTAGAGTAGTTATATCATACACTTTCTGTCAAACTGTCAATCAAAGTGTTGTGTGTGATAATTTATGACCCTCTGTGCTTCCCTGACTGGCAGGTCTGTAGGGGTGGTGAGGGGGGTAACCCTATGGAGTTTATCAGCTGGTCAATCTGGCTCCTTTGTGTCTGGGGGTGTTGTGGAGAGGTGTGTGTTGGGGGGAATAGCCCCCCTCCCAACAAAAGGTGTTTATGTTAATGAGTTTGGTTTTTGGTGGGGTGAAATACGTCTGAAAAGAAATAATGTTTTTAATATGGGGCTGTGTTTGTGTTACTTTGTGGCGTTATTTCGTTTGTGTAAACACATTGTTAGAAAAGCATGATGTTTGAATGTGTACATATATGAGTAGAATATTTGTTTTGTGAAATAAATGAAAACAAATGTTGATTATGTTTTTTAGGGATCCCGGTTTACCTTTGAATAAAAAGTTTAGGAGTTAAAGCGTCTTTTTTTTAAAAAAAGAATCTGTTTAAAAAAGAATCTGTTTAAAATAATCGTTTGTATTACATACATTCTAAACACAAACCTTTAGGATGTAAAAAATGATCAAAAGAGCTGTTTAAAAAGAATCCGTATTACTAGGTTTCCAAAAAAAAACACATAAAAACTTTAGGAGGTAAAAATGGTTAAAAGAGCTGTTTAAAAAGAATAGCACCTATTACACGGCTTCTAAACAAAGATCCTTACGAGGTAAAAATGTTAAAGTGCTGGCTAAAAGAATCTCCGTAATGTTTAAACTAGGAGAGAAGTATTTTCCAGAGATGTCTTCCAGTCGCTGTGTTAAGCAGTAATGAAGTTAAACGGAGACGCCTCACTCTCGCTAAACCCCGCCCACACATACGCGTTTTCAGACACGCCTCTCACTCTCTCTCTAAACACACCCATTCACATGTTTTCATCGTAGCCAGTACGTTCTGTCAAAATGTCAATCACGGCGGTAGAACTAGAGGGCTAATTTATGGCCTCGTCCTTGACAGGCCTGCGTTTCTCTAGGAGTGCTTAATTTATGGCTCTTTGTTTCTTCCTGACCAAAGAGTTTTTTTATGACTAGGGGGGTCGTGGTGTGATCCTACAGATTGTTTATGATAATGAGTGTCTGCGGGGGTGTTAATGGGTTTTAAATAGCTTGTTAAGACATTATGGTTAAACACAGAAGACAGTCTGTAACTAACTGCTACAATGGCTACACCGAGAACTCCTAATATCTCTAGAAGACGGTTCTGCATCACGCCTATAAGAGACTCTGAGGAAAAGATTGAGGAGCTAACTTTCGCTCCGAGAAAAAACAACAAATGTATTAGTTTGTCAAAAAATCTTCGTGTGGGCGATGAGGTTGTAAAGGAGCTGTTGTTTAACCCCGAGCAGGGCGTTACCAACTCCGGAGATCCTCTCTTAAGACCGCCCTCATGCTGTGATGATTAAAACGGGGTGGCCTGTGTCACAGTTAAACACATATTACGAAGATGTCTCAAGATTCTACATACGCCTGCTACAGCAACACCCCGGAGACAGCGCCGGCTCTGCCCGACGACAACGCGACAACGCTAGAATCCACTCCGCAAACATACGACAACAAGTGGTTGGATAATTTCTGCAAGGAATTAGGATATCACAACCTAAGTTTCCTCACAACTCCGTACGGAATCAGCGGCTCTTTAACTGGCGCCTCGGCCTACATCGGTGTTGATGACACAGACGGCTGTATTCGATCTGACGCGTTCAAGATTATAAAAGCGACAGTCGTGGTCCTTCTGGAGCATGTTATCAATAAAAAACTGAAAGATCTCTGTTTGGGGTGCGAAGTGGATCATCCGAGTCAGCTTAGACACTCTTGTCTCTTCGAACCTGACGCGTATTTCTTTGACAAATACTTTGAGGAACTATCGCGTGATCTGCTCAAACCTGGGCTTAAACATTTCATCGCTCAAGCCTTGAGTCGGTTTGGTTTGAGGGTTAACCCTCAGAGAATTCAAGGATCGGTGGATGCCGTTCTACACGAGCTGCGGGACGAAGTGTACATCGTGCAAAGGCTTAACGAGGTAAGAGAGAAACTTGTGGATGTCAGCAGCGAGCAGATCGTCTACGACGCCGTGGACAGCTGGAAGGGAGTCACACCAACCGTTTGAGATGGGGAATGTGTGCAGCGCTACAGGATTAGCAAAGAGTCTGCTTAAACGCCGTATTAGGTGCGAGATGTCCGGTCTGTTGTACAAATGCCTTACGGACCGTGTTGGTGTATCCGTAGTTGTAAACGGATGCGATGTTGACCCGAGACGTCTAACAAATCTCGTGAATCAGATGTGTCTTGTGCGAGGTACGGTGTGTGATTGGACTGCTTTGGTACATATGTGTATTAACGCATGCGAACCGATTTTGGTTTCTATCACAAAAATACTAGATATTGTGACTGAATGTGGCAGACGTATTAGAATTGCAGACATTTTATGTATGTGTACGTATGTCTATGATGTGTGTGAAATTCTGCTGTCGAGAAATGACCAGACAGATGTCTGTGAAATAATAGACGCATTTATAGCGTATGTGGTTGACAAAAACATTGTGATGTGTATAAAATTCCTACACTCCCTCAATGATGTTGTATGATAACGTTTATGATCTTTTACTGAAATAAATACCAAGACGTTTAAGACCATCTGTGTTATTCTTTTGTGCTTGTTAAAGTGTCGACATGTCCGGAGACATGACAGCAGACCTGAAAAAAGTCTATTACACACCTTCAAATGCGGGGTCTTTTGGTGGTAAAAAAACGTTTAAAAGACGGTGTTTTAAAGGAAACAGGGGTTCGTTTAACAGATAAACAAGTTTCGGATTGGCTCGCCGGCGAGGATGCTTACACGTTACACAGAACTGCACCGCTAAATACAAAAGAAATCGTGTTTTTGTTTATGGTATTGATATGCAGTTTCAGGCAGATCTGGTCGATATGTCTGCATACGCCAAGGAAAACGACAACGTTCATTTTCTGTTGACGTGCATAGACATGTTTAGTAAATATGCGTGGACTCGGGTTTTAAAAAACAAATCCGGTGTCGAGGTGTCTAAAGCTTTCCAATCTATACTGGATGAGGGCAGGGTGCCCGTAAACTACAGACAGATAATGGGAAAGAATTTTTTAATAAACATTTTCAAAGCATGACAAAAAAGTACAACATACAACATTTTGCAACAGCCACCGATTTAAAAGCGTGCATCGTCGAGCGGTTTAATAGAACCTTAAAAGGGCGGATGTGGAGATATTTAACTGCTACAAACTCCAAACACTATATCGATATTCTACAAGACATCACGGACGGATACAACGCCAGCTATCACAGGAGCATTAAGATGAGACCTATTGATGTGTCCAAAGAAAATGAATCTGCCGTGTATAAAAACCTATATGGATCTAAAGACGGCCCCCGGCGTAACCCCTAAATTTAAATATAAAGTTGGCGACATTGTTAGAATTTCTAAAGTAAGAGGTCCGTTCACAAAAGGTTATAAAGAAAACTACACGCACGAGTTCTTCACTATAACAGAATGCATATCACGCGAACGTCCCGTCTATAGGTTGTGTGATTATGACGGCGATGTCATCGATGGTGTTTTTTATGAAGAGGAATTACAAAAAATATTTGTGAACAAAAACAAAACATTTAAAGTGGAAAAATTTTAGACAAGAAGAAACAAGGTCGAAAAACAATGGTTTTGGTTAGATGGCTCGGATGGCCCTCAAAATTCGCATCGTGGATCGACCAGAAAGAATTGGTCGATGTACAGAACCCATAAAACAGACGAAACCTCGTAGATGGCACACATTCATGTAAAAACCAACCATGACTGCTGGTGGTTTTTATGTAACGCTTCCCTGTAATGCCTCAAGGACCGTTTATCCGGAAAATAGTATCTCGTGTTATACAACTCGATTATCAAAAACTATCAATCTAAAAGGAGAATGGCAAGTCGGGTTAATCGAATTTGAATATCCGCTGTCGTGGTACACATTTAATGAGGAAGATGCTACGTTCATTTTCAACTATGGTGAAACAACGAAGACTGAGAATCGGGTCACCGAATATAATATTGAAGGCAATATATCAAACGCATCTTACAGGTTAAAGACTGGATATTATGACGACGTCGTTTTTTTGATCAGGGAGATCAACGCGACTCTCACACAACGTGCGAGTCTCGGCTATGACCATGTTAAAAATAAAATTTTTCTCAAAGGCCCCCCGAAGACATCGCTGACATTTTATGGAAAGGTGGCCAACATTTTAGGATTAAAACCGGGAGTTGCTATTGAAACTACGGACCATGCTGTTGAAAGATCTGGCATGACTTATGCACCTTTTCAGGCTGATATTAACGCGGGGTTTTACAGTATGTATATTTATACCGATATCATAGAATACCAGACCGTGGGGGATTTCTACGTGCCGCTACTGAGATGTGTACATATAGAGGGGGAGAACCACAAGAATGTTAGTGTTAGATACGACACCCCACACTACGTATCGGTTAATAAATCGTCCGTCAGTGAGATAACCATACAGGTGAAAGACGATCAAAATCGAGACGTGCGCTTCAGTTACGGGAAGGTGTGTGCCAAGCTGCATTTTAGGCCTGTGAAACAATTTGTTTAAAAAATAATCATAATGGCATATTTCAACAATCACCACACAGACCCTTTGCGTTATGTCCAATATTACCAGAATCAAGCGGGGAATGGGCTCCCCGGTTATGCAGGGGGCGGAGTTATGTACGGAGCCGGGTTAGGGGGTGTGTTTAGAGGTCTCTTTAGAATGGCCATTCCTTTGCTAAAACGCGGTTTTAGCATAGCCAAACCACATCTTAAATCAGCAGCAAAAAACATACTAAGCGATGTTGTCAGCAATACATTATCGCATACGTTTAATAATAATAACAACAACAATAATAACACTCAAGATGGATCCGGATTAATGGTGATGGCTCGTAGTAGAACATCTAAACCGCCAGGGACTCGGAGGAGTGGCCAAACGACGAAGAAAAGAAAACATAACACCAAGAAATCGTCAGTTGTAAAACGCAAGCACAAGAAGACGCCAACCAGCTCTACAGCAAAAAGACCAAAGACCTGCGTTAAAACAATATTTTAGACCATGTCTTTACTACACAATATGTCAGAAGAATGTTTAAAAACCGAGCTGGACCTATTCACAGTACCATTAACACAGACCGTTATTGAAAAAAATACATATATAGAAGTACCACCGTTGTCAGCAATATCAGAAACATCACCTCTGGAGTTTTTTATAGCGGGGACTGGAGAGGATTATGTGGACCTAAACAACACCCTGGTTTTTTTGCGTCTCAAAATCACTAACGCAGACGGCACAGACATAGCAGACGGAGCCCCCGTGGGGCTTATTAACTATGCCGGATCTACGATATTTTCACAAGTGGACGTGTCGCTTGGAGACCGTCTCATATCACAAAGTTCCAACACATATCCTTATCGATGCATAATAGAGTGTCTCACCAATTATGGAAAAGACGCTCTTGAAACGCTGTTCTCAGCGGGGCTCTTTTACAAAGACACGGCCGGTCACATGGACGTAACGGACCCCGCTGGTGGTAATAGAGGTTTGACCAAACGAGCTGCATTTACCAACGCCAGCAACGTTGTTGAACTACTGGCCCCCATTCACAGTGACATATTCTTTCAAGAAAAACTAATGCTTAACGGCGTGGACATTAAAATTCGCATGACGAGGGCGAAAGATGAATTCTGTTTGATGAGGAACGACGCTGTGGCCTATAAACTAAACATCGTGTCAGCTTCACTGTTTGTGAAAAAAGTGTCGGTATCACCAGGTGTGAGATTGGGGCACGCGCAAGCATTGCTCTCGACGCCAGCCAAATACCCCATCGACAGGGTGTGTGTGAAAAACTTCTCAATCCCTGTAGGCTCACGTGTTTGTAATCAAGAAAACTTGTTCTTAGGAACTCTACCAAAATCCGTTGTTCTGGCTATGGTTGATAATGATGCGTTTACAGGCTCGTATGATAAAAATCCGTTCGCCTTTAAAAACTATGACCTAGAATTTTTGGCAGTTTATCTGGACGGCCAACAGCACCCCGCTAAACCTCTGCAGCCTGAATATGGAAGTGGCTCTGCGGTACGCGAATTTTACCAGTTAGCGCTGGCTTCTGGAAAGCATCTTAAAAATCAACCTCTAGCTATTGATAGGGAGGATTTTCTGCATGGGTATACCCTTTATGCGTTTAATCTCACGCCGGACGAAGACTGCAGTCAACACGTGTCGCTTATCAAGTCTGGGAACATTAGGCTAGAAGCACGTTTTAGACAACCTCTACCCCGAACGATCAACTTAATCGTTTATGCCATATTTGACAGCATCATCGAAGTGTCAAATCGCAGACAGATCCTGGTTGATTACTATTAATAGGCAGAATGGACACCATCCAGCTTACGGCAATAATGGATAAGATCTCATGTAACACCCATTTTCTCGGCGTACTACCGTGTGACCACCTACCAAAAGCCCCCTTGAGAAAATTACCATCCATGGTGATAATCAACACGCATCCTTCAGGACTCCCGGGTGAACACTGGCTAGCCATCTACATAAACGAGGTCGGCGTGGGTTGTTTTTTCGACAGCTTTGGTAATAAACCAGATGACAATCGTTTTCCACAGAATATCAAAAACTTTTTAAACCGAAATTCTAGAGTGATTCAACATTCAGCAGTACAAGTCCAAGATTTTTCATCAGAGACCTGCGGGCAGCATTGTGTGTTTTTTCTCTATCACATGGTGAAGGGACATGATTATGACCGAGTGCTGAAGATGTATACCGGCGATTTTATTAAAAACGACAAGATGGTGTCAGCATTTATGAAAAAACTAAAACTAAAAAAAGGTCTTTGTAATGAAAATGTTTTCAAATGTATTCGTTGTGTTCAGACAGGTGAAATGTTTATGTCTAACACTAGATATTTTCAATAAAAACAAAGAAAAGAGATTTCTTCTTCTTTTTTGACTCTTTATTATTATTATTATTAACATCATTATTATTATTATTGTTATACAAACACCACATACAGCAATACAGATAATAACAAGATCATAAACAAAAGAAAACTCATGGTTTAAAAACGTAGCCACTGACTCGTGTCAAGAGTGGGTGATTTGAATACAGGGCCATCTGAATAATTTGATTTTGCTGATGGTGTGCTCGGAAGTATTTTCTGCTTTTTACGCCTCTTAGACGAATTGGTTATAGGCGAAGTCGATTTGGTTTTGAAAGATTTAATTGCGTGTCTGACATAATGGTTTGGCACCGTTGAGTATGGTATGTTTAAAGTAGCAAAAGCCTCCAGAAATTCGAGCCAGCCGACAGGTCTTCGGGCATCGGAAATCTTTTGCGGAGCCGTGATGCCTTTAACTAAATCGAGCATATGTGAGCCGGGAATAGTTCTACCCTTAAACACAAACTCCCCCGAATCGTCCCAAGATGTGACATCTTTCATTTTAGACATCTTATCTAAAATGTAGCGAGCGTTTTTTACACTCCTCTGCGGAATATTCTTCAAAATATCCGCCGCTACGTTATCTAAACCGTCCTGGTGGTTTACGCCGGGTGGCGCAGACGGCTTTTCTTGTTCAGGATGCTCAGTCTGCATAGTCGTCAATGTTAATGTGCTGATTTCACGGTCCCCTTGTCTAGCGACTGTTAAAAAGCGCTGTAAAACGTTTGTGTACAGCTTCGCTTTTTCATAACTGTCCAAGTCAGAGCGGTGCAAGATATTTCTTATAGCAATGTCCAAATCATTCTCCACGATTTGTTGAATAGATTCGCGTGCTGTCCCGGTCTTTAGTTTGTCCAACTGGTGCTGCGGGACTAAAAACATTTTCTCTGCGTGCTCCATTCCCTCTGTTATCTAGATGCAATCAGGCTGGAAATGAAAGGGATAGCCACGCTTAAGAGCGGTAGAAGAAAGCCCCCTGTTGATTTATCACACGTCTCTTTCTTTTAACACCAACAGTCTTATCCGCTACAAATTTGATCACGCTTTTCCTTTTTCTGAGCTTCTGGTATTGTTGAGATGTGAGAGGTATATTGCCGTAGAGAACGTTAAGAGCTACTTCACACAATGTCGCAATGAGCTCGTCTGTGGCAGTTTGTAAAATAATCCGTCTTTGTTTGGGTGACGCTTTTAATAATATTTTTAAAAGCGGCAGGTTTCTACAAAGTCTGGCAGACATATCGCTATCTTCTTTTCTGGAGATATACCACAGGGTGTGGCGCAAGTAAATCTGTTCTGAGCCGATAGTGTTCGGGAGTTTTTGTTTTATAATCAATCAGCAGATACCCGAAAGGCTTGCTGGTTGCGTCTCGATAACATTCCATAAAAAATTTTGTGTTGCCGGGATACATTTGTCTTCCTAGAACACTGACTTGATTAGCATCTCGGGGATTTTTAAACAACATTAGATAATTTGTGTTTAAACTGATGGTCCTACTGGATTTCCCTTGGCAAAATAAATTCTGCACAATATAAATAGCGCTAAGATTTCTATGATGTACATATTGGGTAAAGACCTTCTCCACTTCGTTGCTCCCGCTGGCCTCTTTCATCAGATCATCGAGGATTAACAAATTAACAGCGTTGGCCGGAAACAGAGCATCATCATTCAGAGTCTGTGGTAATCCTTCAACAAATTTTATTTTGTACATTTTCAACAATTCATCATACAACGGTTGCCAACAATCATAAATATACACAATATTTTCAATTTTTTTAGAAATCAAATGTACAGCATTTTGCAACAACATTTTTACAAAATATGACTTCCCCGAGTTTGAAGGACCGCTTATCACACACGAGAAAGGGTGATGTAATCGGAAATCAAACCCCTCTGTGTCTCGCACACCCCTATGTCCAAAGAGATTGTCAGAAGCCATATGGGATCGTTGTGAAATCTGGGAGCAGTACGCGTTTGTTGTACACAACCTTAAACTTTTTAACAACTGACCTGTTGTGTAGTGTGAATTGTTTTTTATTACGTACAATGGTATCTGTGTATGCCAGTATATGACGACTATTATCCTCCCCCACGACGTAGTGATCGACAAGTCCAATCAGGGTGTCTAATCTAATGGCTTTTGAATTTACTGCGTTGAGCGTGACACCTTTGGCTTTCATGCAAACCTTACCCTTCGCAGTGCGGTAGCCGTATGTTTTCGGGCCGCCTGAACAAAATTCTACAATATGATCACCAGCTCCAACCTCGTCAGTTAAATTACCGAGATAGGGGCCCAACGGAGGTTCCCAGTCGCCCTCTCTAGATGTAAAGATCACACTGTCTGTGTCACTGTACAACAGCCTGTCACCCAATTTGTCCATTAATTCGTAAAGTTCTAGACGGGCATGAGCTGTTGTGAAAGCCCCAAGAAAGATGTTGATGTCGCGAGTCTGCCCCCCTTTCCCATCCGCATAACACCACTGAATTAGAGCCACGCTGTCTGAAACGAAGGAAAAGTGTTTAACATCATACCCGTCACCGAATATGTGCTGTGTAAATTGTTCCGGATCCGAAATTAACTCTGTACACGGCAAGTTTTCACGCATGGAGAAACGACCCCAAAGTGAGTTCAGCAGAAGTTTGTTAATAGAACGCCGTGCTGGATTGCGACTTATCTTACCGGCGTCCATCTTAATCCCCTCTTTCTCAAAGTAGTCTGAGATGTAGGATTCCTTGTCTGCGTCTGTCATAACGTGTGCGGGGAAACCGCTGGCCTCTTGTTTATATTGTAAAAATGTTTTAACATAATCACAAAACAAAGTTTCTGACCGTTGTGGAAAATGCCACACCTCGTCCACGTTCGTTACAATATAACCCTTTTCCACACCTTTCAACAGCTCTATGCTGACCCAACACCCTGAAATAGCTCTTTCCTCATCAGTATGACCACACGGGTCTGTCTGATTCTGATGTTCGGCGCATGTACGACAAAGTGGAAACATAAGCTTACCACCGGTCCTATAGGGAAGGACGGGGTGAAGCAGTTTTCGCGGTGGCAGTACTGTAGCCTTGACAAACCCATAATAATTTTCAAGAGGTTCAAAATCCTTGAAAATTATTTGTGGATGTCCTATGGGGTAACATTTTTTGGCCTGGCAAAAGGGGTACAAACTTGTAAAGTCGACATATCGTATTTTTTCACTATTGTGGGCTTTGTGATACAATTTGTACGCGTTAGTACGACCACCGAATAGCGCGTTGCGTGGTTTCAATCGTTCAGGATGTATGTAAGTGGACATAAACGCCATTACAGCGACATCGTTCTGTTTAGCGTTATTCCAATCACATTCCCACATCACCTCAACATCGAGACCATACGCCTTTTCCAAAATTTCGACCTTATCATCAAACTGTCTTCTGAGCAAACCATAGGGCACTTTTGATAACGGATGTAAATGGTTTGGGTTATAACGACATTCATGCCCGTGAAACATGCATCCGTTGAATTCGAAACCATATTTGACACCATCCTTTTCATAATAACCATCGAGATGATATTTTCCAATCACCATCTCTCCATGATTTAAAGCGTGCTGAATGTTCACGCCTCGTGTTGTTTTGACATATTCAAGCCATTCAATGGAAACGGCTGAATATGTCTTGTTCTGATTTGTGTATGCATTGTTATGGGTCAGAGCTAGTGTGTCTTTTGGTAGGTAGTGGGTTTTATACACGGCCATGCAGCACGCTGCTAAAGTGGTGTATCTGAATGGGTCGAGTTTGGTACATTGTATGAATTCGTCACGGTACTTCATGCATGCCTCACGGAGCAAAACGACATCGTTCTTGCCGTACATGGCGAGCTCTTTTTTTAAATCAAAAACCTTACCCGACACCGTAACATACCACTCATCAAACAGAGCCCTCTCTTTGTCAGACATTGTCTCATAGCCGTAGAAATGCTTATCAGGGTATGGGCCTACGTAGTCTTCATTTTCGGTTCTATTGAACAGATGTGGAAAATGACCTTTCTCAGCACAGGTTAGATTTAACGCGGCGGATGTCATGGACAGACGCATAGGGATGAAAGAGTAGCTATCGATGAAACGTTGCTTGAATGTCTTATCATACATTAAGATGATCCGACAGCCTTGCATAGTAATTTGGAGTGTTAGCCCTGCTTTTGCAAAATATTCCAATAGTATAAAATTGTCAAACCCTGAAGCGTTGTGTGCAACCCATGTGTAATTCTGATAATGAGGCTGTCTAAACTTTTCAACAAGTTGATCTATACAGTCTGTACCAGCGGCTGTGAACTCTTCCCCTTTAAATGTAATGGCGCATACGAAATTTGCCACGTGTTTACCGTCCGTGTGTTGTGTCTCAAAATCATAATAAATGTATTTGTCGCTAGGTGGTTCCATTTTTATAGGCTGTATGAAACATTGGTGTACTCCGTCATTAACCAACTCAGCTTTACAATGGATACAGTGTTCTGCAGGGCACACATGTTTTTTTGGTACTGCTCCGTTGACGTGATATCGCCTGTTACATTTCTGACAGTATTTAGTGACATCACACTGAGCGTACTGTTGTCCTGTTTGCGTTTGTTTATGTGCGTTGTAACAGTAGGTTGATCTGCAGTACCGCAAACAATCGTGACATTGCCTCGTTTTGCCAGCGTATTTATGACAATCAGGTGCATTACATACATCGCAAACGTATTTACACCTGTGGTCTCTGCGGCTAGTAAAACCACGATAGCAGTATTCGCACACGTATGGTGTACCGATGAATGCTTTTAGGTTCTTAATCAAGAAATAATGTTCGTTGTGTAAATACAAGAACACGGTCTTATTATGAGGCTCGTCATTGTTCGTAAAGTGTTCCAACAGACCAGAACATGTCCTATGGAACACCACTATTTTAACATGTAACAACCGTTCAAATCGTGTGATGTCATTAAACCCTATCTTTTGTTGTACCGAATACCCTGCAGTTTTCTGTAGAGACGCTGCTAACGACTCGAGTTCACTACATGGCGTATGCGGTTGTAGAAAATGGGACAGACAGATCGCAAAACACAGATTGTTAGATATGTTGTTGGGACAGAACAGATTCATTCTGTTTCTGGCAATCACCTCGTTATGAGCTAAATCACGTATCTTCCGATAAGCGCCACCGTGTTTACCGCGAGCTATAGACACGTACAGATCTAGACATTCATCAGCCCGTACGTCAGAATTACTCTGCATAATGTTCTCTAGTTGTTGTGTGAATATGTGCAAATCGTAATCGTTATCAGGTGACAAGACAGCGTTAACGTCAGAGGGTAGACTAGGGCCTCTCAAGGTAATGTTGATTAAGCCCCCATCGCCGGCCAGCAGTCTGGAAAACGACACTATTTCAGACATGATATCATGCAGAAATATAGCGTACGCTGCCAGGTCTGGAGCGGTTATCACACGCATGTTTATACGACGCCGTATCTCCAAACCATTAAATCTGCGTCTCGGTACCACCGTATAATCACCAACAGACCCACCCTCTCTTACGATAGACTCAATAGCGGCTTCGGATAACCCAAAATTTGGTTCCGAAGGATTAAACGATTGACTGTCCGACCCGCACCCCACCTGCTGTGAATTTGAATCGCTGTCTAACAACGAATTTGAACCGATGTCTAACAACGAATTAGGCAGCGGCTCTGTTTGAACCTCAGCCATTGATCTAACAATGTTTAATAAGTCCAACAAAGTATCGGTGGTAGACTGCTGTCTATTCAGATCCTCCATTGTCCGAATTAAACCCTGTAACGTCTCTGTATTGCAACGCTGTTCAAAAGTACACAGACCATCGTCGTCGCATCTTCTAAATTTAATTGCAGCTCCCAGATTACACGAGTTTTCACCACACCGCTTTGACATTTTTATTATTGAAACAAAAACTAGTAAAAATCACACACAGTAAACCAGATACACACCAGCAAATAAACGCACCACACACACACACACACACACACACACACAGGGGTATAAAATACTTATTGTACAACTCACCCGAGTTTCTTGTTTTTAACTAACTGTACAAACTGTTTTAACAATTCCGCCGTCAGGTGTTGATTGTGATCAACGCGACGAATGCCCCCAATAAGACGCCTCTGGTTTGCTATGATTTCTTTATGTGTGATGGTATGTTTTTGTAAAGTTTCCACAAGACTTTGATTATAAAGACGCTGATTCTTCTCTATAATGTCCAGACGCTCGGTGACGCTGGCAAAAGTCTTTTCAAAACCAGCAATACGGTCCTCGATGGCCTTGAACCCGGTTCGTATCACCTCCGCCGAGTCTCTGTTATTGTCTATAACATCAGTAGCATCGCGACCAAATGCTTCTTGGTTTGAGGGCAGATCGTCTCCGGGAACCGGGGTAAATACACATGCGTCCCACGAATCTAACAGCTCCTGATTCCAGTTCAAACAAGAGTCTATAGTGCTCGGTTCATTCACAGCTGACTCTGTTTGGGGAAAAAAAACACAAAACATTGCTTAGGATACCGGCACTAATTAGGATGATGAAACACTCTTTAAAAAAATAAAATAAAAAAATAAAAATACATGCTACACACCGTCTGTCGATCGTGGGGGAGATCTTGATCGTTTACGTTTAGACGTTGCGACACCCGCGCTGTGGACCTGAGAGACTGTTTTACGCTTGGCTTTTCCAGAGCTCGTTGGTATACCGCGTTCAGTGGAAACCGCAGCACTATTTTTGAACTCGGGTGCAGCGATCTTGTCTACAAGATTTGACAATCCTTGAACAGTAAACAAACGAACACAATACGTAAGAAAACATCTTAAACCACTTTTTAAACATAACAGATAAATATCTCGTTATTACAGATCTTACCCAGCACGGGGTTTTCAAACCTGACTCGCGGGACTTCTGTGTTCGACCCTTTGTGAAAAAAAGAAGTAAAATCATTAAACACATACACATCATACATAGGATCGAACAATTATAAAGAATAACAACGCACGTACCGCTTGCCTTGTTCAGAAACCTGATTTCGTCTACGATGTCCGGGATAGACACAATATCATCATCACCTGTAGCGTTAGATACCTGTTTTATTCACCACAATAAACCCATAAATTCGTTTATAAATAAAAACATTCTTAACTATGTGTAATAATAATAATAATAATAATAATAATAATAATAATAATAAAAACAAAACACTTACTGTTACGACAGACAGCCATCTCCTCTTTGAAGTATTCTCAAAAATAAAATATAAAGCTTTAGCGGTGAGTTAAAACGAGAATCGACGATTCGCCTAAAATTACACAGCGCTCTGATACACGGCCGCGATCTTAGAGACTTCTGCGTAACTGACCCTACTTTTAAACATAAAGCATACCTATTGTAGGGTGTGTCGTAAAGCAATTAACACCCCCGCAGACACTCATTATCATAAACAATCTGTAGGATCACACCACGACCCCCCTAGTCATAAAAAAACTCTTTGGTCAGGAAGAAACAAAGAGCCATAAATTAAGCACTCCTAGAGAAACGCAGGCCTGTCAAGGACGAGGCCATAAATTAGCCCTCTAGTTCTACCGCCGTGATTGACATTTTGACAGAACGTACTGGCTACGATGAAAACATGTGAATGGGTGTGTTTAGAGAGAGAGTGAGAGGCGTTTCTGAAAACGCGTATGTGTGGGCGGGGTTTAGCGAGAGTGAGGCGTCTCCGTTTAACTTCATTACTGCTTAACACAGCGACTGGAAGACATCTCTGGAAAATACTTCTCTCCTAGTTTAAACATTACGGAGATTCTTTTAGCCAGCACTTTAACATTTTTACCTCGTAAGGATCTTTGTTTAGAAGCCGTGTAATAGGTGCTATTCTTTTTAAACAGCTCTTTTAACCATTTTTACCTCCTAAAGTTTTTATGTGTTTTTTTTTGGAAACCTAGTAATACGGATTCTTTTTAAACAGCTCTTTTGATCATTTTTTACATCCTAAAGGTTTGTGTTTAGAATGTATGTAATACAAACGATTATTTTAAACAGATTCTTTTTTAAACAGATTCTTTTTTAAAAAAAGACGCTTTAACTCCTAAACTTTTTATTCAAAGGTAAACCGGGATCCCTAAAAAACATAATCAACATTTGTTTTCATTTATTTCACAAAACAAATATTCTACTCATATATGTACACATTCAAACATCATGCTTTTCTAACAATGTGTTTACACAAACGAAATAACGCCACAAAGTAACACAAACACAGCCCCATATTAAAAACATTATTTCTTTTCAGACGTA
Organism: Ictalurus furcatus; assembly: GCF_023375685.1. Lineage (NCBI taxonomy): Eukaryota > Metazoa > Chordata > Actinopteri > Siluriformes > Ictaluridae > Ictalurus > Ictalurus furcatus. The sequence goes on along the minus strand of NC_071255.1, from coordinate 11,874,711 downwards.
TTTCACCCCACCAAAAACCAAACTCATTAACATAAACACCTTTTGTTGGGAGGGGGGCTATTCCCCCCAACACACACCTCTCCACAACACCCCCAGACACAAAGGAGCCAGATTGACCAGCTGATAAACTCCATAGGGTTACCCCCCTCACCACCCCTACAGACCTGCCAGTCAGGGAAGCACAGAGGGTCATAAATTATCACACACAACACTTTGATTGACAGTTTGACAGAAAGTGTATGATATAACTACTAATTAGTTTTTCACACTGGTGATAGGTGTTGGATGACTTTTTTATTTTTATTTTTTTGCTTCAATAAAATAAATAAATAAATAATACTATGTTGTGTGTTTACTCAGGATGCCTTTGTTTTATGTTGTATATCATTTGAAGATCTATTTAGTATGAGATACAGTGCATCCGGAAAGTATTCACAGCGCTTCACTTTTTCCACATTTTGTTATATTACAGCCTTATTCCAAAATGGATTAAATTCATTATTTTCCTCAAAATTCTACAAAAAATACCCCATAATGACAACATGAAAGAAGTTTGTTTGAAAGCACATGTACATAAGTACTCACAGACATTTTGTGTTGTGTTGCTTCTTAAAGGATTATTACATATACAGATGATTAAAAAGAATCACAATTAGGCTGCAATAAGAGCAAATGAAAACCTTTATTAACATAAACTATATAAGCACTATATAAAAACTATTTACAAATAATTCTATTTACAGCTGTAAAGGAAAGGAACAGAGTGATGGGGATAGGGATAAAGTACTAAGGGGTATAAAGGGATGAGTATTGAGGGATGAGGGATTTTACACCGGTTCTTCAGTCCTGGGCTCTGTGTAGACCTGTTAATGAAGAAAAAAAGTTTTTTTTAAATACGAAGTTAATTGAAAATAACAAAATCAATTTATACTTACTAGTGGAGAGCTTGAACAATGTAGTGAAAAATAGTGATGGAAAAGAACAAATATGAAATTCAATAAGAGGAAGAAAAGATTAATTTTGGCAGTCTAATTATAGCAATAATAAAATTTTTTAGCCTTATTAATGTTAAAAGAGATAGCAGGAACTGACGAACATCCCACAATGTCAACTGTACATTAAACGAGATAAAAGCGTGAAGAGGAAGGGGGGTTGGGGTGGCAGAGGGGTGGGTAGAGGCAATGGCATTGCTCAGCTTCTCCAAAGTGTCCATCATCAGCTGGACATGCTGCCTGAGGAGCCGTGAAACCACTCAATAAGGCCGCTGGGTCGCTGTAGAGTTCCCGGTGCTGAGAAAACAGTACTTCACAAAGCACTGTAAGCCGATCCTATTGACAAATTTCACACACACACAAATCCAACACTGAGTTAAAGATACAATGCTGAGAATTTGTGCATCGTGGCATCAGAAGATATTCGACACTTACAATAAGTACAGCTCTGCCGCAGGCTCCCACACGCCCACGTCCCACATGCTGATGAGAGCAAACAGGCACTCCAAGAATCCTCCCTCAAAGTTCAGGAATATCAGGGTTAAAAGTATGGAAAATCAAAATGCGATAAAATCGACCATGGTCTGAAACTACATTCTCCTGATAAGACACTTACTGCCTCAGGTGTTGAGCCGTTCCCAAAGTAGCCGAAGAGAAGCAGCTCATAAAACACATCCAGGAATTTGTAATGGTAGAGCTGGACAGAGGAGAAAAGTTCCAAAAAGAAATAGGCTTTACGTATTGGAGTCGTGTTTTCTAAATAATCAAAAACTTTTAGATAAGAAAAATCCTGATAGGAAGGCTTTCTCAGGAATCGAACCAAAGACTCATAGGCCAGCTGCACACAAAATACATCCTGTTAAAACAAACAAAAGAATCACTATAACTCACTCTGGCTATGGTGTTCAACATGGCTACTGATTTTAAACCCTAACGAGAAGCAGTATGTAAGCCTAAGTGTGTCCAGTACTCCACTAACGTTACACACATGATGTACTAAATGGGTCAACTTTCCAAGTATTGCATTTCCCAGAGCCGTCTTCATCATACATTTTATTTGAATATTTGTCCTTAATTCTTAGCATGCTGTGATTATTAAAACACAGAAAATTTGTTATTAATTCTAGTTATTCCAATAGTTACTGTATGTACATTGCACTTTGTTAAAATGTATGCTAATGCAGTTTTCTTCACTGCCTAATTGCCTGTTGCTGCTTCTAGACTTAACCACTAAAACATTGAAAGTATTTTACACAACAGTGAAACAGTCCATCATCATTCTGAAGTCACCTGGTTGTTAGCTGGTGCCAGACGCATCACGATCTTCTTTCCAACCACAAACAAGAAGTTCTGGTTGTGGATGCTGGCAAGCAGAGTCTGAAAATAAGACAACACACAATATAAATTAAAGCAGAGTGTAATGTACCTGAGTAACAACCGCAGCTAAACAAAGGTTTTACTCTCAGAGAACGCCTGACGGAGAGCACGCAGCTTCAGTCCGATGTCTGTAACCCCTCTGTCTGAAAGATGGTAGCTAAGAAACAACAGGTGTAAATGCTTAGTGTATGTTAAACATGCATTACACCATTAAACTGTGAAGAGGATCGTACAGTACATAATAAAGGGCACCTCCATCTCATCTGGCATAAGGCCCTCCTCAGTCTCCTGCGAGCAAAATTAGCAATGAATCATTAAATCTCCCACAGTAAATTTTACAGACGCACATTCAGGGGAAAAGCAGCATAGATACACATCAGGTCTGAAACATGGAATTACCTCCCAGTCTGGTTCACTCTCTGAATGTCTACAAATATAGACATTGCAGACAAATGTACAACAGACAAAATTCCCAAAAATTATTATCTACATATACACATCATGACAGTATAATAAATTTACCACATATTCCTCAAGTGGCACGGTGACAGTCTCCATGTGGTGACAGGAAATGATTTCTGTAACCACCCCCAGATACACCCTTAAGAGAACGATATAAAGTGAGCAAAATTAGTCACTTCAATTAACAAAGGTTTTGTGATGCTACAATGAATAATCTCTTACCTGTATGCCAGTGGAACAGTCCTCGGTTTCGGTATAATAAGGGAATCCGTGCAAATGACAATTAGCTGAAACTCAAGATTTATTTCACATAAATGCTCCTCTAATAATCACTAATATCAGTTCTCTTCATCAGAGTAATAAAGACTGTGATTACCTCGTGGTTCAACCAGCGTGTCTTGGTGGTTATAAACCAGCAGAGCCGACTCTCTGGACCCCTCATCATTCTGAGGAAGTACCTTAGGATGTCCACTGACTAGAAATAGAAAAAACAAAAACAAACATTAGAGCTTGAAAAGAAGTGTGTGTGTGTGTGTGTGTGTGTGTGTGTGTGTGTTTTTGTATATCTCAGCTGTAGCACTGTACAATACCCCAGACTGCTGGAAGCTGAAGGAGTCTTCAGAGAAGAACTGAACATCGCTCCAGGCGCTGCTCATCTCACCGGCACTGAGAGGCTGTGGAAAGTACAGCACAAAGATCAAAAGTGCTTCATATCATAACAGTTTCATACCAACACGTCTAACATTCTGTCACTTTCTACACAGCAGAAACAACTTTGGAAAATTTTGTAATTGGCTTTAGTAAATAAATTAAAGGTTTGGTTACCAGAACGACAGCTGAAGGGTCATGGTGAGGTTCAGTGGGCAGCAGCTGTAGGTTTGTCTCAACGAACTTAACACACACACAATCACAATTAGTCACAGCAAGTAACAAAATTTTGTTATGCCACTACGAATTATCCCTTACCTGTATGCCAGTGAAACAGTCCTCAGTGTTGGTAAAATAAGGGAATCCCTGCAAATAACAATTAGATTAGACTCAAGATCTACAACTGCATTTCACAAAAGCGCTCTTCTAATAATCATTAATGTCAAGTCTCTTCATCAGAGTAATAAAGACTGTGATTACCTTGTGATTCAGGCGTTGTGTTTCTGTGGTTTCCAACCAGCAGAGTCGACTCTCTGTACCCCTTATCATGCCAAGAAAGTCTCTCCTGATGTCCACTGACTAGAAATAGAGAAACAAAACGAAACATTAGAGCTTGTAAAGAAAAAAGAGAGAGAGAGAGAGAGAGAGAGAGAGAGAGAGAGAGAGAGAGAGAGAGTGTTTTGTGTGTGTGTGTGTGTGTATCTCTGCTTTAGCACTGTACAATACCCCAGACTGGAAGCTGAAGGAGTTTGAAAAGAGGAACTAAATTGCTCAGCTCATAAGATCATATCATAGCAGTTTCATACTAACAAAACAACTTTAGAAAAGTTTGTGATTGAATTTAATAAACAAATAGAAGGTTTTTATACCAGAACAACAGAAGGTTCTTGGTGATGTTCGGTGGGCAGCAGCTGCAGGTTTGGCTCAACAACCTTAACACACACACACACACACACACACACACACACACACACACTTAGACAATAGCAGCCTACAGGTTACAAATGTAGTTAAATTATTTTTTTCTAACTGACACATACCTGGAGGACAGAGGGAGTAAATATCGATTCTTCCAGCACATCCTCAGGCTCTGCAATAAATTACTGTTATTTGACTCAGAATTACATTTACAACCAATATTTCTATCATACATTTAAAACCAACAGTCAGATTTATTATTTAGTAACATTAGGATAAATATTGTATTATGGTGAGACCTTAAAATGGGCAGTTTTCAAGTGCACCAGCATTCAGCTAAATATTCAATTGTATAATTCTTGTTTATGCATTAATAAGAAATAATATTTGACCAGCTACTCATTTTAATGTTTAGCTCTGCTCAATACAATTTTGTCTTAATGTTAGCTCCCAAGCTAAGTAGCCAGGTTTGTTAGCAGTGTAGCTAATGCTAGTCCAGAGTTTCCACAAACACACAGATGATACTTTGGTGTTTGAGAGAGTACAGGTGACATGATTAAACTCTCTAAAACCTCCTGTCCATCACCCAAATCTACATAAATATTATACTGTTATAGTTATTAAAACCTTTAACCGAGTTCAGCAAGCAAACCAGCTTTAAACTCACTATGATATTGTGTAAATGAAATAATGAGCTATAAGTTGGCCAGGTAAATAACATTCACCTGAAACACAGTTCGTTAGTGCGCTAGCTTGCTCATCACTAGACTCATCATGATTTAGTGTAAAACCAGTAACCAGGTTTGGTAAAAGTGACTTACTATTAGGGTAAACATTATACTATGGAAATAAACTACCTTATTAAGCCAAGCTAATCAACTTGGCTAAGGATTTTAGTGTGTAATATAAACCAGTAGCCAGGTTCGCTAACACGGTAACTAGCATTCGGCTAATTATCATCAATAGACACTGCTGCTTGTGAATTAGATGACATGACACTGTAACCTGAACCTGTGACACTGTGACCTGAACATGATTTATTGTAAAAGCAGTGAGGCAGTAAAGTCACATGACTGACTGAAGCTTCTCTTACCTTGAGGAGGCAGAGTGTGGTCAGGAGGAGCGCTTCCTCTCCGCATGCTGCGGTAAACGCGTTAACCCGCACCTGCAGAGAGCACGACCAGCCCCGCAGCACAGGCGATCTCACCCAGGGTCCAGTTCTTCAGATCCAGCAGAAATCTTACGAAATCCATCGCTTTCTTCCAAATCGCTTTAAGTAGAGTTGAGAGAGATGAAGTTGATCCGTCGCGAAGCAGAAACTCAGTGTTGTGTTTTGGTTCAAAATATTCCATGGAACGCATTTATCAATATGGAGACATTTTAAACACAAACAATTTTAAGAAAAACAACAAACACGCAGATGACGCACAAGATTTAATGCACAGGTTCTCGAACTGGGGGTCGCGACCCCATGTGGGATTCACCTGAGATGTGGATTGGAGTCTCTGCATGGAAACTTGATTTATGGAATATAATAGGCAATTAAAGCTTTATTATTATTATTAGGCTATTATAATTATTGTTATGTCGTGTTTTTTTATTATTGTTGTTGTTATAATAATAATAATTATTATTATAATAATAATAATAAACTTTTTATTAGCTATCATTCAATCTGGAGCCCCTCTTAAGCAGAATTTTTTAGCCCATTTTACACCAGAACGCAGTCCAGCCTGCTGTTATGTGTGTTGCCAGTGTCCAAAGTAAAGTCCACTTTGATTAAAATAAAATAAGCACATTAATATTTTTGTCTTCTGACTGAAACACTACAAACTACAGCATTCATGCTATATTATTGCAGTGCATGCCCATAATCTGTTTACATAATGTATGACTAATTCGTTAAAAGCCCATTTTTTAAACATATTTTTAAATAAAGTGTACGCAGTGTACAAATGGCTACACTTAATTTTGATTTAAGTGTAAGTATGTGTAATAAGTTTATACTGGCAGAGACTAAACAATACAGCAACAGCACCCTTAAAAACTATAGGTACACAAGAAAATGTGAGTGTTCTACTGAATAGAAAGTGGCAGCTATTAGATTATGATTTCACAAGGGGCACAACAGACAAGTATACACTGGCTATATTGCATGCAAAAAAAATTAAGTTCACTCACACTGCATTAACACATTAGAATCATAATCAGTGTTCAAAAAACTGTAACATTTCAGTTTTTTTAGGGAGAAATAAAGCAGACTTACTGAAAAACAATAACTGGAGAACATATGTACAGTTAAAAAAAATTGTTGTCAGCACTTCACAGGTATAGGACAGACATGTGGAAGTTAGTTTGGCCTTGATATCTGTAAAGCTATAGAAGTAGCTCCCCAGGAATCAGTTTTTAGTCCCTTTCAACGTTGTTTGGAAGTGGAATGACATACATTTTGTCCTTGGGCCTAACCATTACACATTTATGTTTGAGTGATTGAGGATGCACAGCAAATACCTTATTGGTGTGAGACACTTCATTTATAAATGTAGAGGATATATTTAGCTGAACATCACTACAAACCTTTCCTCCACTCTTTGCAAGCTATTTTACTAAAACACAGAATCTGATTGTGGTGGATACAGAAGAGGCCCTATCCTCAGAGGTGAAAGCCACCATGGTCAAAATTTCATACAATGTTCCATCACTTAACTGTACAACAGAATCATTTCTCTTTTTAAGAGTTGTGTTATTATATGAATGATAAACAACACTGCTACAAATGAAACGGTCATAAAATACATGAATGAACTGTCTCCTGTGAAATGTTCAATAGCCATCCTCTGCAGCACAGATGTGTTACCTTTCTTTGGGCAGCCAAAACCTCTGGCATTTTCTTGAAACTCCTTTGACTACTTTGTTAAGCCAGATCTACTTTGGAGTAGGGCTGCAACTAACGATTATTTTCAGAATCGATTAGTTGGCCAATTTTTTTTGGTGGTGGTGGTGGTGGTGGTGTTTTTTTTTTTTCTTTTCGATTCTCGATCGGATGGGGGGGGCGGGGGGGGTCAAACTTTCAGTGCCATTTTTATTGTTTATTTAAAATAAAATCCACAAACTGAGTGTTACAAATGTAAACTTCAGACTACATTACACAACTGTTTGTCAGAAAAGAACAGAAAAGAAAACAGAAAAGAACCCAATACACACAGACACACACCAGAATATATAATATTAATTTAGGAATGTAGTTTAATTCTGTGCTTTTTGTGCATCCATAAAAAAATGCATAAATACTTATATATAATATAAACTAAAATAAATAAACACCCCTGAGTACACCCCTCACATTTTTGTCAATATTTGATTATATCTTTTCATGTGACAACACTGAAGAAATGACACTTTGCTACAATGTAAAGTGGTGAGTGTACAGCTTGTATAACAGTGTAAATTTGCTGTCCCCTCAAAATAACTCAAACACGGCCATTAATGTCTAAACTGCTGGCAACAAAAGTGAGTACACCCCTAAGTGAAAATGTCCAAATTTGGCCCAAAGTGTCAATATTTTTTGTGGCTACCATTATTTTCCAGCACTGAATGTGCTGAACCCTGAACCCTGAACCCTCTTGGGCATGGAGTTCACCAGAGCTTCACAGGTTGCCACTGGAGTCCTCTTCCACTCCTCCATGATGACATCACGGAGCTGATGGATGTTAGAGACCTTGTGCTCCTCCACCTTCCATTTGAGGATGCCCCACAGATGCTCAAGAGGGTTTAGGTCTTGAGACATGCTTGGCCAGTCCATCACCTTCACCCTCAGCTTCTTTAGCAAGGCAGTGGTCATCTTGGAGGTGTGTTTGGGGTCGTTATCATGCTGGAATTCTGCATACTGATCATGCTCTGCTTCAGTATGTCACAGTACATGTTGGCATTCATGGTTCCCTCAATGAACTGTAGCTCCCCAGTGCCAGCAGCACTCATGCAGCCCCAGACCATGACACTCCCACCACCATGCTTGACTGTAGGCAAGACACACTTGTCTTTGTATTCCTCACCTGGTTGCCGCCACACATGCTTGACACCATCTGAACCAAATAAGTTTATCTTGGTCTCCTCAGAGCACAGGTCATGGTTCCAGTAATCCAGGTCCTTAGTCTTCAGCAAATTGTTTGCGGGCTTTCTTGTGCATCATCTTTAGAAGAGGTTCCTTCTGGGACGACAGCCTTCTGGGAAGACAGACCAATTTGATGCAGTGTGTGGCATATGGTCTGAGCACTGACAGGCTGACCCCCCACCCCTTCAACCTCTGCAGCAATGCTGGCAGCACTCATACGTCTATATGAGTATATAAATATATATATATATATATATATATATATATATATATATATATATATATAGATAGATAGATAGATATAGTATATATATACATTGTACTGTACATTAATCCTATTTTCAGTCGTGCAGTACTTATTTATCCAGGTCAATATTAAAATTAAATTTTACAAATAAAAATATTTACAGATTTTATACTGGTTTTACTGTTGAAGACCTGTGTGATTTTAATTTTCAATAATTCCGAAGATTATTTTTATTCTCAATAAATCACACAAAGGTCTTATTTCATCTATTTCTTACTGCTATATGTCAGTTAAGTGTCAAGTCAGGTGGCTTTTTATTGTCATTTCAACTAGGGATGCACCGAATGTTCGGTGGCCGAAAATAGCGAAAAAGGCCGAATAAATTTGACCGAACAATGACGTGTTTGATGACACGACCAAGTAGCCTAGCAAACAGAGTGAGACGTGCGAATGTCACGACCTCCACTTCCAGCAGCGCGCTCCGCGAGATGAGGGGGCGCGCACGTGCATGAGTGCTCTTCGGATGTTGACAACCGTAACATTGTTTACTGTGGACACGTGCGTTTGTATTGTTTCTCTTCCGGAGTATTCTGTCATGTCGCGAGACGTAAGGGAGTAGAGTACCGAAGCAGGTAAAGACGTATTTATTTAAGGGCAGGCAGACAAATCTAAATCGTAATCTAAAAAACATAGTCAAGACAGGCAAATGGAATCAAAGTCGCGGTCACAGAAAACAGGCTCAAAACAAGAAACATGAACTAGTACTATGGACTGGGAGTGGAAAAACCAGCGGGGACTAAATGAACTAATCTATAGTTTAAACTAACTAAATCTATCAAGGAACATAACATTAACAATGTATCTAACTATACTATATCTACTATAATACTCCGCGAGGTGTACAGGGACGCGAGCGGTATATATCCCCAATATAATCAGCCATATAGAACCCTATAGAACCATTTTTTGCACTCTTGTCAATGCACTTTTTAATGCACTTTTTAGTTGTAGGCTACAGAGTGTTACATTCTTTCAGCATTCAGTTATACGCCTAACATAGACTATTCAAGGGGGGCTCAAAGATGACCACATCAAAATATTTTTATTTTACTCGTTTATTTATTTAAAGTTATATTGTGCCTTGTTGGTAGCCTATGCCTGTTGGAATGAAAAAAAAAATGTTCAGTGTTAAATAAATATTTTGAAATTGTCGTTGTAATTGATTTTTTTCTTTGAAAAGCAAGACAAAATAGTAAAAAGTACATTTTGACTATTTAATTTATGCAATGGTGAAAAAAATGGCAAAATAAATGGAAAAAAACGCGAAAAAACGTGTTCGGTTTCGGCCAAGTTTTTCATTATATTCGGTTTCGGCTTCGGCCAAGAATTTTCATTTCGGTGCATCCCTAATTTCAACCATATACAGCCGGTACAGTACACAGTGAAACAAAACAACGTTCCTTCAGGAACATGGTGCTTCATAAAACAACACACTAACCACATGTGATGACACAGAACTATAAAAAGACCTACACATTTCTACATAAAGTGTGCATGCAAACATCACAAGACAGTACAGTAACTACTAAAATAGGTCAATGGGCACAGTAAGTGACAGTGTAGTGCTGACCAGTACACAGTTCCAGTGTCCGATATAACAGGTAGTGCAAAAGAATAACAATATAATATAAATACATAAATAAACAAATGCTGTGAATATAAACATAACATACTATGACATAGTATTCAGCAGATTATCTTATACCATATGTGGTGTAGGGAAAATGTTTGGGTTAAATTGTTGCATTCTCCACCATTATATGCAACGAAAATTAGCTGTTTAAATTGAACTATTGTATTCTCCACCAAAAATGCAGGAAAGACTAGCGGATCAGCTTGAAAGGGGAAATTTGGTTAATTTAGTATTTCTGATCAACTATTCGTCCAGCGACAAAACTGAACTTAGCTTATTCAATAATTATGCATTAGATATCACCTCCCTGGCCACCCACAATAATATCCTAAATATAGTGAAATATTATTTGAAGAGCATGTAGCAGGATCGGCAATTCAAGACAGTGGCCCTTGTAAACAAATAAGATGTGTGTTTAAAAACAGATGAAACGTTACTGAACTATTCTATGGAAGCCCGTTTCCACCACAGTTGAGTAAAAAATATTATACTCTTTGTCATTATAACAAGAACCTTTCTCATAGTAATGACTTAACATCTCATAATAATGAGAAACTTTCTTGTAATAATGACTACACATATGGTTTCTTAAGTTGCCTCATTGTTGTTGTTGTTGTTGTTGTTTATTTGGACCGTTTCTGAAATCTGTACTTTGCGTTTTACAACTGCAACGCCACCTTAATGTTTCTGTTTAATAAAATTGCTGTTATAATAACCTGTACCTCCAAATACCTGTGTCACTGTATCCCAGAATGCTAAATGCCCGTGACTTTCACATGTGCACTCGGTAGGTTATGTCACTGTCGTGTTCAGGTCAATAATATTTCTGCATTCGACTTACCTGGGAAATGGGAAGTGGGAACTTGGAAGTGGGAACTAGGAAGTGGAAAGTGGGAATGTCTGTTTATGGTGACATCATTTTTGAGGTTCAAGTTAAGAAGTGCTAGGGGTTGCATCTGAAATTGCATACTACCCCGCTACACAGTATGGGAAAAGCTGTACGCCAGAGGGGTAGTATGTTCGAATTCTCAGTAGGCGAGAAATACTGACGTACTGCTTCAGGTGAGATTTTGCAGTGTGCAACCGATTGCACGACTCACTGTTTATTTATTGTATTCTTTTATTTTTAATGTAAGCACCCTAATACCAGCTGGCTCTCACCTATCATTGAACCCCAGGCCATGTTTACTAATCAGTCAAACAACATTTTACTAAATGTTCCCTGAACTTCTTCATAACCTGACAGTTTCATACGCCCAAAGCACCGAGTTAGCTAAACATGCAGGTGCAACATGCAGCAAATTCATAAAACATTCATGTCATGCGTGGTCATGATGTAACATAAATAAATAACATTATTACATGCTTAATATCTTGTAATAATGAGAATGTCATGTCACAGCAAACCAGTGACTACCTTTCCCATCCTGCACTGCAGCCTACAAACATGGCCGCCATGGACTGCAATTCCCAGAACACTCACATTCATTCTAATCACGCACACCAGCATCAAATTCACAGCACTTACAACCACAGTATAAAGAGACTGTTTGAACTCAATGACCTTGCGAAGTATTGAGTGTTATTACCAAGCGTTTGTACCCAGTTCCTCGTTTTGTTCCATGTTCATTGATCTTGTTTCTTGTTCTCGATTCTTGCCTTGCATTGTTTATGCCTGTTTGCAGATTGCCTGACCCATTGCCTGTTTTTGACCACGCTATTGTCTCATGATTTGGATTTGTCTGCCTGCCTCTCTTTATTAAAAGCTCTGATCTGCATTTGCATAAGTCCTAACCCACATTACGTATAGGCAACTAACGATTATTTTCATAATCGATTAGTTTGCCGATTATTTTTATTTTATTTTTATTTTATTTATTTATTTATTTATTTTTTCGATTAATCGGATGGGGCAAACGTTCAGGTTAGTAAAAAACGAACGTGTTCCATTTGAGACGATATTACCTTTCTAAAATTCATACACTAGACCAGTGGTTCTCAACCTTTTGTGAGCTTTGGACCCCTAGAATATTTCGAACCATCCAAAGGACCCCCTCACTCCACAACAATTATAGGCTATATATTAAAGAGTCATTTCTATATGTGTTATGTTATTTTATTAATATTTAACATTAATAATATTAACATTGAAGATTTAAAATTGAATTAAAACATTTCAAGAGTTTATTTTTTTACATTTTATTGTTAGTGTGACATTTAATTTGACTCTCTGAATTATCCTTTGTTTATTTTATCCATCAATGCAACACTTGAACTTCTCTACCACTCATAGCTTTTTGCAAATTATCATTTGTAAATAAATTTAAAATAAATCCATTAATGAATGATCGTCAGCTCAGCTAACGTGATTTTGTGAATAACCAAATTGATTAATTTTAAAACATCTCATTTGAATATGTTTTGATACATTTAACATACATACATATATATATATAATTATTTAAACATTTTGGAAACCCCTGCAATTACACCACTGACCAATAGGAGTCAGTCGTCGTCGTCGTCGTCCCCTAACTGATGCGCCCCCGCCGCCCCGTTTGTAACCAAGGCTGGGTATGTGTGGTTTGCACTATGGCCTGGGAGACCGCTGGTATCTCTGGTAAGGAACACAAGCATGATGGCCAATAATATTATAATCATGACCAAATTGATCACCATCATGATATTACAATATTTAATCATAATCATAGTTTTAACCCTCATTTAACACACTCTATTTATTTCATAGTGGAGGACTGCAATGACCAGTTTATGCAGAAGATCAGACAGTATGCTGTGTTCACAAAATATGTTGACTCCGACAAGAAAGAGGGAAGTGAGAGAAGCGACCAAGGCCCAAGGCCCAAGACCCAGCAGATATGAAAAGCATGCAAGATGCTGAAGTGCTTTACTGGCAGATTACATGCCACAGCCTTCTCATTTTAGACACAAAGAACATAGAGCATTCAGATGCTCAAGAGATGAAACCTGTTTGAGAGATGAAACGTGGTTCTGTACAACTTCAATTCATTATTTTATTGAGTGAATACTACTTTATGGTGAAAGTTTTCTAAATGGAATTTTTTTAATTGAATCACTATAAAAACATCATCTCGCTACTTACTTTAAAGTATAGGTATAGGTATATATTTATAATATATATTTTAAAATACATTCTGCAAAGTTATTTAAATAGTGCAAAGTATCAGTGCAGTTAAAAGCATTACAATTTACAAGTAATATAAGCACAGAGTCACTTTTGTCATTTTCTCAATTTTGTAAAATACATAGCATGTCTACTTGATTGTGCATCACAGAACAGGATTGTTTCATGTACTGATTCTGTATTTTTTACCATTTATGAACTGCATTTGTAAAAGAGTAAAAATATGATTTTATTCTCCACTTTTAATCTCTCTGGCAGATGTACTGTGACAACACCCCACAGCGGTTTGAAATCCAGTTGTTCGTTTGTGACCTCTCTGCCTTTAGCAGTGCACAGGAGCCTTGAGAGTTTAGTCGTGGCTGGCCATGGGCCCAGTAGCTGCCAATAAAAAAAATAACTTGTTTAGTTACACATACACTTTAAAAGGAATACCTTTACCCCTGCTTCTTTATAAAATTATCCAGTAACCCAATCATGTGGCAGCAGCACAATGTATAAAATCATGTGAAGAGCTTCAGTTAAACTGTCAAAAAAGTCAGAAACTTCTGATCTTCTCGGACTTCCCACACAACAGTCACTAGAGTTTACACAAAATCCAGTGAGCAGCAGAGACGGCAGAATCGCCTTGCTGATGAGAGATGTCAGAAGTGAATTTTCCTCCCCTTTCTATGCTACTTATATTTAATTCATGATTTATATACACACAGGTCTTTATTACAGTTTAATTTAGAACAGATTATTTCTCACCAATGTATTTTCCTGCTATTTCAATATTTGAGAGTGAACATTTTGTTCATATTTTGTACAATTCCGTGAGAAAACATATTGGCAAGTCTATTGCATATATAGTGTATTTATTAAACTAGTTGCCTTTACGTAGCAAAGACAAAACTGCATGTCACAGGCAGTGGGTTAACTACACTCACTGAACACTTTATTAGGAACACCTGTACACCTACATATTGATGCAACTATCTAATCAGCCAATCATATGGCAGCTGTGCAATGCATAAATTCATGCAGACATGGATTAGAAGCTTCAGGTAATGTTCCCATCAACCATCAGAATGCTGAAAAAAATGTGATCTCACTGACTGTTGATGGTAGACAGGCTGGTTTGAGTATTTCTATAACTGCTCATCTCCTGGGATTTTCATGCACAACAGTCTCTAGAGTTTACTCAGAATGGTGCAATAAAGAAAAAACATCCAGTGAGCAGCAGTTCTGTGGACGGAACACCTTGTTGATGAGAGAGATCAACGGACAATGGACAGACTGGTTTGAACTGACAGAAAGGCTACAGTAGCTCAGATAAGCACTCTGTACAATTGTGGTGAGCAGAAAAACATCTCAAACTGCACAAACACGTTGAACCTTGAGGCGGATGGGCCACAACAGCAGAAGAGCATGTCGGGTTCCACTTTTGTCAGCCAAGAACAGAAAGCTGAGGCTGCAGTGGGCACCGGCTACTTCCAGCATGATAATGCACCATGTCACAATGTGATAATAAGCTCAATGTTCTTCAGTGGCCTATATCCAATCGAACACCTTTAGGATGTGGTAGAACAGGAGATTCGCGGCATGAAAGAGCACCTGAAAAATCTGCAGAAATTGCATGATGTAATCATGCCAACATGGTTTTGAGAGCAAAGAGAGGCCCTACCTATTTTTTATAGTTTTCCTAATGAAGTGCTCAATGACCCTAAAGCTTGATGTTTGTATTTTGTAAAAGTAAAGACAGTTTTGAAGTATGTTGAAAAAGAACAATATTACCAACATATTAACACTGCACTAAATAACTGACCAGGGCTTTTTCTTTACACAGCACAAAACGCATTGAAGAAAAGAGATTCCAGAATGAATGTTTTTTATGATATGTCAATCTGGAAAGGGTTACAAAGCCATTTCTAAGGCTCTGTTACTCCAGCAAACCACAGTGAGAGCCATTATCTCAGAATGAAGAAAATTTGGAACAGTGGTGAATATTTCCAGAAGTACTCCTCCAAAATTCCTCCAAGAGTGCAATGACGACTCATCCAGGAAGCAACAAAAACCCAAACAAATATTTAAGGACCTGCAGGCCTCACTTTCCTCAGATAACGTCCACGTTCATACTTCAACCATTAGAAAGAGACTGGGCAAAAATGGTATACAGTGGAGAGTTGCATGGTGAAATCCACTGCTAAACAAGAGGAACATAAAGCCTCATCTCACATTTGCCAAAAAACATCTTGACACCCAAGACTTTTGGGATAATGTTGGGTGAACTGATGAGTCAAATGTGGAACTTTTGCAAGACATGGGTTCCATTACATGGCATAAAGCTAGCACAGCATTCCACAATAAGAACATCATACTAACAGTCAAACAAGGTAGTGGGAGTGTGATGGTATGGGGATAGTTTGCTGCTTCATTGGCTAGGCAACTAATCAATGGAACCATGAATTCTGCTCTCTACCAGAAAATCCTGAAGGTGAATCTCAGTCCGGGACCAGAAGCTCAAGCTCAATTGGGTTATGCAACAAGAGAACAATTCAAAACACAACAGCAAGTCCATCCCTGGCTGGCTCAAAAGAAAGAAAATTAAGGTTCTGGAGTGGCTTAGTCAATCTCCTGACTTGAGCCCCATTGAGATGCTGTGGCAGGCCCTTAAACATGCAGTACATGTGCAAAACACTTCAAATGTGGCTGAATTAAAGCAATTCTACAATGAATAATGGGCCAAAATACCTCCTCAGTGATGTGAAAGACTGATCTCCAGTTATCAGAAGTGTTTGGATGCAGTTGCTACTGCTAAAGGTGGCACAACCAGATACTAAGTTTAGGAGGCAATGACATTTTAAAATGGGTGATATACAATATATGGCCAAATCCATGTGAACATCTGACCACCACACCCATACTTGAGCCTTCCCCAAACTGTTGCCACAAAGTAGGAACCACACAATCATAGAGGATGCCTTTGTTTGGTGTAGCACCAAGATTTCGCTATACTGGAACTAAAGGTCTCCAAACCTGTTCCAGCATGACAATGCCCCTGTGCACAAAGCAAGATCCATGAAGACATTTCTTGCCAAGGTTGGTGTGGAAGAACTCAAGTGACTTGCTCAGAACCCTGACCTTAAACTCACTGAACACTTTTCAGAGGTTAGAGGAAGAGATAAAAGATGGCTGAGGCTGTGTTAGACCTTACACCTCCAACCATGTAAAATAGAAAGCATTTTAACATGCATTTTATTATATTATAAAGGAAAGTTTCTGAAAAAGGAAGGTTTGTTAAATGTTTGCCTATGAGATTATTTGTCTATAGTTCTGTTTGTTGTATGTAATTTATTATGTTGATATTTTTGTATCATTATTGAGTTATTGCATTAAGACTGTAAGCTCAGTAATCACTGTGATATAAGTAGATCAGTGAAAAGACAAATACAGCAATACTCAATGCTGCCCATCTGTTACTATGCACATTTTGTGATCCCCCCACTAACTACTCCCTACATCACTGTAATGGGACTACTATACAACCACCAATGACCATGTGTTATTTTGGGTGGTGGATCATTCTCAGCACAGCAGCCAAACTGACTGTAGTGGATGTTGCACGGGCAAGAAGCTTTGCTGATATAAGAACCACTCCACCCACCAAAACTATCCAGCAAACAGCAATCCTGTGATGAGAAACTAATCACTGATGACTCACCTCTGGGTTGGTGCAGTATTGTTAATCCACATCCATTGTTGCTTTTCTGAATAATGGAGCCCAATCCAGTATAGCACGCTCCTTATCTCAGTTAGACGTTTCTATAGTAATAAAGACAGAATTAGTAGCAGTAAGATATTCACGTTTATCCTATCACAGCAGAGTGCTTTAATAGTGATGTCTGTTTCAGTTTGCCTGGTTGATTGATTGATTGATTGATTGATTGATTGCTTAACCTGCAATCCTTCATTGTCAATGACAGCCAGGTCTCCGCCTCGTGTCTGACAGTCCTCCCTGCTCTGCTGCCAGGTTAGACGAGTCCTAGCTATGAAGTAGCAGGAGTTCTCAAACTTCAACCAGCCCTTCTCACACGCAGGGCACCGATACCCTACAGAGAAACAGCAGGTTTAAATATGCAGCTCACAAGTTACAAAAATAAACATAAAGAATTCACACCAATAATAAAATAGGATAAGGGAGCATCATTATAAAGAAATGACTAAAAGTGAAGAGCATTTAGGGTAATTGTGAATGTTAGGAAGTGATTGTGTTTTACCTTGGTTTAGGGGGTAATTGGGCATTGTCTGCACTTCAGCAGAGAGATCTGCACACTTCTGGCTGGACTGAACTTCATTTACTGAGGTTTTCACATCAAGAGAACAGATTGTACAACAATATATCAATTTTCTATTTTAGACAGAAAATTAATGATTTATACTTACATATCCAAGGCAGACTCTAAAAAGAGTAATATTACAGAAAATCCTAACAAATGTTATGTTTATCAAGATATTTGATGTCAATACATAAGAACAGACCATGTATGACTAGTTTTTGCCACACCACAATTCACCAAACAATGGAGAAGTCAACAGCCAATATACAAAATGCATTCCTGATATATTCACCGTGAAGTTATTTTGTACCTGACAGGCCAAAGAAAATCTTGGACTGCAAATACAAAATTTAAAATTATCAACATAACTTTCGTAATTTTAGTTTAAAATTAGAACATCCCTAGAGTAAAAAGCAATTGTTATCCAATGCAATTTTATGTTGACACGGGTTTCATCTTAGTATCAGGAGAAATTGTACCAAGTGCACCGTGTGTTTCATTCGTGTGCTATCTAGGGACAAGACCAAAAAAATTAACAAAAATCAGCATCAAAGGTGGTGATTTTGGGGGCTACTGAGCAGCTGGTTGACAAAATATTTCAAACCTACAAAACCATGGGGTTCAACATATCACTAATGATTAATTTTCTGCATTCACATATAGACTTCTTCTGTGTAATTCTTGGTGTAGTCAGTAACTGACATGGTGAAAGGTCTCAAGACATTGCGATTAAGGAAAAACAGTAGCAGTGCAACTGGAATCCAAAAGTGTTGGTGTTGACAAGTATTGACTAGAAGAATCAGCAACAAACCATTGTTTGTCAGTGGAACTAGTTCAATGTGTTAGTACCATCAAGTGATTAAATGAATTCTTTATAAAGTCAAATTTGTGTTTCTCCAAATTCCTATGAGATACAATCTGAAATTATATTTGTGTTTGCAGATGAGCAGTAAAAATTTCTGTTCATGATCTGCAAAAATTTCTGTGGTATCTACACTTTAAAAAAGAAAGAAAGAAAGAAAATATTCAGTGTAATTCAACAAGTTGTTATGGTTAATGCTTGTACTTTAGACTGGGCTGTTTTATAATAATAAACAAATCCCCAACATTTGTTGATGGGTATGCTGTGTTGCCTTTTTGTTTTGTTTGTTTGGGGGCGGGGGGGGGGGGGGGTGTTTAATATATGTACACATCTGATTCTTGCTAAACTTCAGTCTTGGTGCATATTTTCCATTTCCTTTAATGATTGTGAATGGAGATGAAACATGCAGGAAGATCTCTAGGAACAGGGTTGGTGACCACTGATTTAGTGTTTGTAGTGATGGCTTCACCATTTGACAAGAATCCTGTGGAGCACATAGCACAAATAATGAAAAGGCACTTTGAAGGGAAAGAATATTTAGGGACAGACACAATCCCCTGGCTTTTCCCGATGACCATCTGTATGAAAGATAACGATTTTCGTCAGATGGTATAATTTTATGTTATTCTTCATGATTTGTGATTTCAGGTGATCCGGATTTTTTATTTATTTATTTTATTACGTGTCTAACTCAAAAAGTTAGAACTGAAACAACTATCATCTTTACCAATTTGATTTGTGAATTTTTTCACAGCAAAGTTTTTTTCGGTCAAGCCTTGTTAAGTCTGTGAGTTGGTGTCGCATTTCAGCAACACTGGGTGTACGGTCACTTTCTCAAAAATTGTTCAATTCAACAAAAAGTCTTGACAGAATAATAGTCAAGAACATTGTAAATGAGAGAAGCAAAAATCACGGTTATTGCCCAATAACGTCTGGGTTACGCATGTAACCCTGTTCCCTGAGAAGGGAACGAGACGTTGCGTTTAGCATAACACTATGGGAGCACCCTTGCGCGTGACCAGCATCTGAAGCTTGTGTAAAATCATGCCTATTTATAGGCCTGCCGTGATCAGGTGACGTGGCAATTAAGCGCGTTGCGTGATATATATATCGCACCTGTGAATCGCACCGTCAGCCTTATTATCTGAAGCAAAGATGCAATTCACAGGCCTATCCCGCTATGACAAAGCTACGCGACGTCTCCTTCCCTTTTCAGGGAACAGGGATACATACGTAACCCAGACATTCCCTTTCAAAGGGAACTCCACATTGCGTTTAGCATAACACTATGGGAACGAGAATACCCACTCCGTCATACCGAGGGTACGGCCTGTTCAAAAAGACCTAAGCCCGAGGTTCACTGGTGGGCAAGGGTCACTGCAAGACACTGCGGAATGAATATTCAGGCTGTAATATTGAATGAATGTGTGTGGCGTAGACCACCCTGCAGCTGCACACATATCCTGTAAGGATACCCCGTTGGACAAAGCCTTTGAGGGGGCGACCCCCCTAGTGGAATGAGCCCTTACGCCCAGAGGTGTAGCGAGACAGCAAGCCTCATAAGCGATAGAGATTGCTTCCACTATCCAATTAGAGATTCACTGCTTTGACCCAGCATCACCTCTACTGTCACCACCAAGAAGACCAGCAGCTGCTCCAACTTACACCACTGGCCGGAGTGGTGGACCTAAGTACAGAGAGCCCTTACTGGACACAGCAGGTGCATTATCTCTTCTTCCAGTGTGAGGAACAGAGGAGGGCAGAAAGCCTGCAACACCACAGGCTGGGCAGCAGCTGTAGGCACCTTAAGAATGTAAGGATACAGGAAGGCCTTAGCTAATCCAGGGTTAAAGTCAAGGCAGGAAGGGGCAACAGAGAGAGCTTGTAGATCTCCTACTCGCTTGAGAGATGTCAGGGCCAGCAGAAGAGCTACCTTTAGAGTCAGAAGCTTCTCAGAGGCTGACTCTAAAGGCTCAAGTGGGGCCCCTGACAGACCTTCCAGGACCACAGAAAGGCCCCAGGAAGGTATGCGCAGCCTGCAGATGGGCCTCAGCCACCTAACACCACGCATAAACCTCGAAGTTAGAGGCTGTTGCCCCACAGAAGCTCCATCAACAGGGGCGTGGCTGGCCGAAATGGTGGCCACGTAAACCCTGATTGTAGAAGGAGCCCACCCCGCTGAGAAACGTCCTTGTATGAACTTCAGGACTGTAGCTGTTGCGCAGTTAACTGGGTCTAGCTGGCGTTCCTCACACCACAAGACAAAAAGTCGCCACTTGAGCGCATACAATTTCCTCGTGGATGGTGCTCTAGGGTTCAACATGGTCTCTACAACCTCAGTTGTGAGACCAGAATCTATGAGCTGGTGCCCCTCAGGGGCCAGACCCACAGTTTCCATAGTTCTGGCCGAGGGTGATAAATCAGCCCTCCTACTTGAGACAGTAGATACTTGCAGATGGGAATATCCCAAGCAGTGCCATCTAGCAGGGATATTATCTTTGAGTAACATATTCGAGCTGGCCAATAAGGTGCTACTAGCAGCAGACGTAGACTGTCTTGGCAAACTCTCGCTAGAACTTGTGGGAGCAGAGTGATCGGGGAAAAAGCATACAGATGTGACATCGGCCACATGTGCACCATGGTGTCCAGCCCTAATTGTGCAGGAGGAGTGAGGGCGAACCACAGCAGGCATTGTGTTGTCTCCTCGGAGGCGAACACATGCAGTCCAGCTTGGCCAAACCTCTGCCATATGGACTCCACCCTTGTGGATGGAGCCACCAATCCCTGGGCCTCAGCCCCTGCCTCAACAGGATGTCTGCCCCCACATTCCAGTTGTCCAGAATGTACGTTGCACTCAATGCCAACACTTTCCCTTTGCCCAGAGAAGAATTAGTTGCGCCTGCCTGAGCAGGGAGCGCAGACATAATCCTCAATGGTGGTCAGTATATGAGACCACCGCTGTGTTGTCTGTAAACACATGGTGACCTCTCAATTGATGTTGGCTGCTGCTGCCATAAGCTCCAATAGTCTTCCATAGAGACTGGAGGGGATTCCAAGATCCAGCTTTATCTTGCTCAATGTTGATAGGATTGACCCTACGCATGTTGGGGATAGAAACGCCCTCATCATAGCAGAATCCTTATAACCCCTAGAAAAGTTGTCCACTGCACTGGAGAACGCATACTTTTCTGAGGTTCAACCTGAGCCCCAACCTCTTCATGTGCGCGAGAATACCGCCAGTTCAATGGATCGTGCTAGAATTAACCAGTCGTCCAGGTAGTTTAGTACACGGATGCCCTGGAGTCACAGTGGAGCCAGAATGACATCCATGCACTTTGTGAAGGTGTGAGGGGATAAAGCTAGCCCGAAGGGAAGAACCCGATCTTGGCTATGTGGAAATATACACATTTTAGATCTATCATCACAAACCAGTCCTCAAACTGAATCTGTGGAACAATAAATTTGGGCGTCCGCATCTTGAACCTGTATGTCCGAAGAGTACAGTGCAGATGACACAGATCTAAAATTTGCTGCATACATACACATCTATTTTTTGTGGACCAGGAAATAATGGCTGTAAAAACCTCCCTCCCTCAGGGAACGGGGTACATGTTCTATGGCCCCTTTGTCCAAGAGGGACCTTACTTCCTGAGCTAACGTCGGGCTCTGGTCTGTGCTGACTACTGTGCTGAGCACAGCTCTGTACCGGTGGGGGTCAAGCTCTAAACTGGACTTGGTAACCCTTTTCTACGGTAGACAGTACCCATGGATACACATTTGGCAGTAGTTTCCACTCTGCCAGACGGTCTTTTAGTGACGTTAACTATTCCACATTCTATTGCAGGGAAAGCATCAGATTTTCTTTGCCCTGTGACAGCTCGCTGACCATTGAACACTGAAAACTTGGGACAGCCTTGGCTAGGGGAAGCCCTACAGTACCACTGGGGGCTAACTGCCCTAACAACCTCATGTCCCCTGATACGTCCCTCCACGGCCATGGCCTGATACGTCCCTCTTCTTTGTCTGCTTGGCCTTTATGACCATTCTCAGTTCAGGCCTAGTAGCAGGCCGGGACTGTGCCCGCCCAGTTCCCCTGGCTGTCTGCGGGGGTAGGCCGGCTGCCATACTCACCTTCTGTGACTCCCTCGCAGTAGTGCTGGCCCGGGCTCCACTTGTGGATGCCCGGGTGAACTCGACACAACAGGGAAGGAACTGGCTGAATGCCGCCATATGTCGAGCTCACTCAGCAGGTCTGCTTGGTAGACCTGCAACACTGTCATTGTCTGCAGTGACCCACAAGCAAGACTACTACTGCATAGACCTTGCCTACCAATGCCACGGTGGCCTTACACGGTGGCTCGGATGGCAAAGCCAGCCCCCCTAAATTACCTGCCATCGATGGAGAGAGGTAGCTCACAAGCACCTCCTCCACCTTCAGCATAGCTAAATAGCCATGCCGTTCATTCCCCAAAATGGCTGAATAATTGAACATAATGGGGTTATAAATACGGCTTATGCATGATTTTCCCCGAGAAGCCTGATATTTTGTCATGCACTTCTGGAACAAAGGGGAGTTTTCTGCAGTGTGAGGGATTTATTTTCACTGGGGAGAAAAAAGCTCATCCAGCCTTAGTAATCACGTCAAGCAGCTCTTTATATGATAGTCTCAGTTTTTAGTACACCCTTCTGGCTCCTCGGAGTCAGAGAGAAATTATTACTATTATATTTGTGTGTGTGTGTGTTTTTGTGTTTTTTTTTTCTCTTTGGCTTTCCATAGCAGAAGGAGGAGTCATGACGTGATCTCCAAAATCCAGTGGAGAGCCAGTCCCAGAAGACAGAGCAACAGATAGAACAGCGCTCGTCTCTGGCTCCTCTTCCGGATCCATAAGAGATCCCCCAGACCTGAGATGGCTAGCTGCCTCGGCAGTGGCTGGCCTAGATCCACGAGGCTCTGAAACCCAACTCGCTTCGACTTCCGAGAAGATAGCGAGTCGCGAGCGGAGCTGCCAAATATAGGCGTTACAATGCACGGTCAGACCTCTCGAGGGCTGCCGTCACATGCTCCATCACTAGACACTTCACACAGAAAGTGTGCACTACTCCCCGTGATGAAACAGGAGCAAGAAGTAATACACTTCCTGAATATTTTTCTCTCTCGCTCATTCCTTTTTTTGCTTTTCTTTTTTTAAAGGGATAGAAAAGTCCAGAGATTTTGATAAAAGACAGAGAGGAAATGAAGCATCTTTTTGTTTCTTTACACAAACCACTGACATGCAGTCTCGCTGAAGATAATAAGGCTGACGGCGCGGTTCACAGGTGCCATATATATATCACGCAACGCGCTTAATTGCCACATCACCTGATCACGGCAGGCCTATAAATAGGTATGATTTTGCACAAGCTTCAGATGCCGGTCGCGCACAAGGGCACTCCCACAGTGTTATGCTAAACGCAACATGGAGTTCCCTTTGAAAGGGAACAGCAGCCAACATGAGATCAATTCATTGAGACTTCCCAGAATGATCTGGTCTAATTCAGCACTCTTCCCTCTTTATATAGTCTGCCGAGGCACCCTTTCTAATTTTTTCCCCCTTTTTCCTTTCTGGAGATTCCCGTTATATTCTGTTTATGGTTTTCCTGAATTTCCGTTATATTCTGTTCTAGCTGTTTTAAATTCCTATTATGTTCAGTTTTCATCTGCTTGAATTCCCATTATTTCCCTTCTCATTATTCCATTCAGCATGAAAAAAAATTTCCTTGGCCAAGTTTGGCATTTCTCTGTATAACACCGAGCTGTGTGGATCTAAATGCACTGTCTCTCTGGATATTTTTAATTACTCTACTATGGGTGAGTTTTTCTCTCATTATTAAGTCTTTCTCTCATTAATAGAGTGTATAATTAAAAGCATATTCTGCTTATTACAATATGTTTAACCATGTTTGTTCATGTTTGTTTGCTATTGTGAGTTGGGTGCGTGTCCTTTATACTTTATACTTTATACTGTGTTCCTTACTTGTTTGTTCTTTTCTCTCTCACACACACACTCTCTCTTTCTTTCACACAGCCACCGGTCTGCTCAATTTCTCAAGTCTGGATCAATATTTTTGTTATCAGCTGGCCCATTTAGCAGTAGATCTAACTGCCTTACTGGAGCACTAGAATTTCCTTCTCCATTGTTATGTCGTATCCTGCTGATAGTGACTGTTTATCATGTTTCCAGTCTGACTGAGACTAATTTTACTAATTTTTAGCATTTACACAATCAGCAATGTTCAACCAGCAATTCTCCCTAGCTTTGGAGGTTGCAGTGGTGTTGCTTTTTGTGGGTAGTATAGGTTTATATTCATCATATTTCCACATAATAATTTCTTGCTCTTCAACCAAAAAGTACAGTGCTATGAAAAAGTATTTGCACCATCCTGATTTCTTCTGTTTTTGTGTGTATCATACTGATTTTTTCAGAAATGAAAAAAATCTAAGAAAAACAAAGGCAACCTGAGTAAACACAAAATACTGTTTTTAATGATATTTATTGAAGCAAAAAATTGATCCAATACCAACTGGGCCTGTATGAAAATGTATTTGCCCACATAGTTACTAATTCCCCAAATCTATGAAACTGCATCCATAATGTTGTTCAGCTGGAGTAGACGCAACAAGGCCTGATTACTGCAAACCCTGTTCAATCAAATCAACACTTAAATAGGGGTTTTTCAACAGCATGGCGTTGGCTAAAAGGTCTTACCCAGTAACACACTACAGCAAAGTTGAAAGAAATTTCAGAAATTATGAGGAAGAAGGTGATTGAAATACACCAGTCTGGGAAGGGTTACAAAGCTATTTCAAAATCTCTGGGACTCCAAAGAACCACAGTGAGAGCCATTATCTCCAAATGGAAAAACTCGACACAGTAGTGAACCTTCCCAGAAGTGGCCGACCTTCCAAAATTCCTCCAAGAGCACAGCAACTACTCATCCAGGAAGTCACAAAAGAGCCAAGGACAACATCAAAGGAACTACAGGCCTCTCTTGCATCAATAAAGGTGACACGGGCAAAAATGCCATCCATGGAAGAGTGGTGAGGTGAAAACCACTGTTAACCCAGAAGAACATTAAGGCTTGTCTGAATTTTGCCAAAACATACCTTGATGATCCTCAAACCTTTGGGAGAAGGTTCTGTGGATTGATGAGTCTAAAGTAGAACTGTTTGGCTGACATGGGTCCCATTACATCTGGTATATACCAAACACAGAATTCCACAAAATGAACATCATACAAGCATGGTATTGGAAGTGTGATGGTGTTGGCAACATGCAATAATTGAGAGAAATATCAATTCATCAAAACATCAAAAAAGAACATCATACCTATGGTCAAGCATGGTGGTGACAATGTGATGGTGTGGGGATGCTTTGCTGCTTCAGGGCCTCGGGAACTTGCAGTAATTGAGGGACACAAATTCTCCTCTCTACCAAAAAACCCTGAAGCAACAATGTCCGGTCTTCAGTCTGTAAGTTGAAACTCAAGCGCAACTGGATTATGCAGCAAGACAATGATCCAAAGCATAGGAGTAAATCCTAGTCCTAGAAGTAAGTGAAAGACTGATCTCCAGTTACCGGAAGCATTTGGTTGCAGTTATTTTTGCTAACGGTGACATGACCAGATTTTAAGTTTAAGGGGGCAATTAGTTTTTCACATTGGTGACAGGTGTTGGGGGGCGCACGGTGGCTTAGTGATTAGCACGTCCGCCTCACACCTCAAGGATCCGGGGTTCGAGTCCCGCCAGGGCCATGTGTGTGCGGAGTTTGCATGTTCTCCCCGTGCTGCGGGGGTTTCCTCCGGGTACTCCGGTTTCCTCCCCCAGTCCAAAGACGTGCATGGTAGGCTGATTGGCATGTCCAAAGTGTCCATAGTGTGTGAATGGGTGTGTGAATGTGTATGTGATTGTGCCCTGCGATGGACTGGCACCCTGTCCAGGGTGTACCCCGCCTTGTGCCCGATGCTTCCTGGGATAGGCTCCAGGTTCCCCGTGACCCTGAGAAGGAGTAAGCGGTAGAAGATGGATGGATGGATGGATGGATGGATGGATGGACAGGTGTTGGATAACTTTTTTTGCTTAATTATAAAAATAATAATAAAAAAAATTAAATAAAAATAAAAGCTGTATTGTATGGTTGCAACTCAGGTTGCCTTTGTTTTATGTTGTATTCATTGGAAGATCTAAAACTATTTAGTATGAGTTATACACAAAAACAGAAGAAATCAGGATGGAGCAAATACTTTTTTCACAGCACTTCATGCACACCTGCTTTTTACCATGTTGAACGCTACTGGATGTTTGCTGTAAATGCCTGGCTTTTACGTGGTTGATTGAGAAAGTTGATAACCAGAGTCATGAAACCTATTAACCCAGGTTGAATTTGTTTGGTTTTGTCAACCGAAAACTTACTCTGCAACTCTGAGTTTGAACTTGTTTCATGCAACAGGCCTCTGCAAACGCTTTACTTACATTTCACAGCCAGAGCAAAAATCACAGCCAGTAAGAGCGAAGAGAGAATGATGAAACCAGCACAAATCCTCTTGTACAGATGAACTTTCCTGCAAACATCTAAACATAGAAGAAGTAAACAGTTAGCTCAACCCATGGTGTGTAGAAACAACTTAAGCCAGTATGTCTTTGTGTGTAATTAATATCAGTAGTTACTTCACACTCCCTCTGATCTTCACACTTTGCTTTATGATTGTCAAAAAGTAACAAGCCATTTAGAATGGTGCACAATTTTAGCATATTCGCTAGTATGATAATTCACAGTTTTATAAGACTGAGCCTGAGTCTTAAGATTATTGCTTGAGTGCATTTTTTCTGTGAAATTGGGCTTCTTTGATTGATTTAATGAAGTTTATCCATACCGTGTGAGTTGTCAAAATGTATTAGAATGTATGTCCAGTGCCCTTGCACTGAAACTGCTTGATGAGAATAACATGATGTTGACTGTATATTTGAAACAACATAATATAAGAAATTGATGTAATGACTGTAGAAGTTTCTGATTGGCCAGTTGTCATAATTAGGAGTTAACTGGGAGTTAACTGAAAAAAATCAAAGCAACTCAGCCAAGATCTCAGAAAAAAAAAAGTGGACCTCCACAAGTCAAGTTCCTCCTTTGGAGCCATTTCCAAGCAACTGAAGATACCTCAAGCATCTGTACAAACAATTGTATGCACATATAAAAATCTTCTGACACAAAGACACTGCATTGTTCCAGAAAGAGGCAAAAATTAACTCCCAGGGATAAATAAACTTTGGTCCAAAAGCTTCACCTGAACCCCAAGACAAAGAAACACAAAGGAACTGGTGAAGGAGGTGTTACGCCATCGCCAGCAGATGGCACCGCGGCACAGCCTTGGACTGGACACGTGACTTTGTTTTGGTTCGCTCGCTTCCTGCTTCAGCATTTGGTTAAGTTTGAGTATGTCTTTGATTTGCCCCAGGTGCCCATGCTTTGGTTTGATTATGTTGGCTATTTAAACCCCTCGGTTACTGTGCACGTGGTGCAGTATTATAGTTTGTATAGTTTGTATTGTTTGTAACGTGAGTTATGTTGAGTGAGTATTAACCTCGGGTCTCATGTGTTTTCATTTATGTAGTGAATGCAGGTAGCATACTAAGTGATCTTGATTTCATGTCCTGCTCTCGTTTCATGCCACGATTCCAGTTTCTTGTTTTCCTGTGAAGACCGCGTTTCCTGTGTTTTGTTGAGTTACGTGTACAATAAAGACTTTGATCTGCACCTGCATCCGCCTCCAGTCCCGTTCTGTGACAGAATACTGCGCTTCAAACGCGGAAGCAGCAGATCAACATGAGCACCGAGTTGGGCCAAGCGTTCTGGGAAAGGAGTAGGTGCATCGACGAAACACTGGCTCAGACTGATCGCCAGCTAGCACAACGGGAGCTGCTGCAGCAAGCCGGCCCATGCGCAACGTTGCCACCAGCGCAATTTCCCACGCCCCCGCTGCCGGAGAGCCATGCCGCGCTGCGCAGGCAACAAAGCTACCCGCATTCCTGAAGCCTCCCACTGCAGGGGAATTATACTACACCATGCAGCCAGCAAAGCTACCCGAACTCCTGGAGCCTCCCACTGCAGGGGAATTGCACCACGCTGCCCAGCCTGGAACTGAAGGCTGACCTAGAACTTTTTGGGGGGGGGGCAACGACGACAGCAGATCTCCAGCCAGAGGCCTACAGGGAGGCCTCAGCTGTGGAGCTCCCACCTGAGGTCAACATGGCGACCTCAGAGCTACAGCTTGAGGCCTACGGGGAGGTCTTGGCTGTAGAGCTCCTGTACACCGAAGAAGCTGTCTGGCCGAGGAGGCCGTCCCGCCGCCCTGCCCGGCCGAGGAGGCCGCCCTCCTGCCCTGCTCGGCCGAGGAGGCCATCTCACCGCCCTGCCTGGCCGAGGAGGCCGTCCCGCCGCCCCGCCCGGCCGAGGAGGCTGTCCTGCTGCCCTGTCCAGCCAAGCTGGCTGTCCTGTGTTCCAGCAACGCCGGGGGCGGTGTCCAGCGTTCCAATGCTGCAGGGGGTGGTGTTGGGGGGGGGGGGCGGTTTGGCACTCCAGGAGGAGTGCCTTTGACAGGGGGTTCTGTTACGCCATCGCCAGCAGATGGCACTGCGGCACAGCCTTGGACTGGACACGTGACTTTGTTTTGGTTCGCTCGCTTCCTGCTTCAGCATTTGGTTAAGTTTGAGTATGTCTTTGATTTGCCCCAGGTGCCCATGCTTTGGTTTGATTATGTTGGCTATTTAAACCCCTCGGTTACTGCGCACGTGGCGCAGTATTATAGTTTGTATAGTTTGTATTGTTTGTAATGTGAGTTATGTTGAGTGAGTATTAACCTCAGTTCTCATGTGTTTTCGTTTATGTAATGAATGCAGGTAGCATGCTAAGCGGTCTTGGTTTCATGTCCTGCTCTCGTTTCATGCTACGATTCCAGTTTCTCGTTTTCCTGTGAAGACCGCGTTTCCTGTGTTTTGTTGAGTTACATGTATCTGCACCTGCATCCGCCTCCAGTCCCGTTCCGTGACAGGAGGCATCAGGTACCACATCCATCATTAAGAAAGTTCTACATTACCATGGCCTGAAAGGCATACAAGGAAGAAGTCCATACTCCAAGTGAAAACCAGCATTTTGGAGGAATAGTCTCTAGTCATATGAAACAAATATTGAACTGTTTGGCCATAATGAACAGCACAATGTAAGGAGGAAAAAGGGTGAGGTTTTTATTCAACACCATCCCAGCTGTGAAACATGGGAGTGGCTGCATCATGTACAGGGGGTGTTTTATTGGAAAGAGACTGGTGCGCTTCAGAGAATAGATGGCATAAGAAGAGAGGAGGATTACCTAGAAATACTGAAACAACACATCAAGACATCAGCCAGAAACTTCGCCACAACTGGGTCTTCTAGCAGGACATTGATCCTAAGCATACTGCCAAAGTTGTAACAAAATGTGGACTGAACTGAAAAAGTGTGTCTGAATGAGGAGGCCCACAAACTAGACACATTAAATTAGATTTAGATCATTTAAATTAGATATCCGAGACAACTGGACATTTGCAAGGATCATAATTTTTTTTTATGTCTCCCATTCATCCTACATACTATGACCTCCACTAACAGTGGCACCCTTGGTAACTATGAGCAAAGATGGCTGTGAGAATGTGTCTTTATTGTTTAACCTTTTGATCTTTTGTTAAAAAAAAATTGACAAAAATACTCTGCTCTCATGGATAACAAACAATTGCAAACACAACACAGGTTTATACAAAAAAAAATTGCTTTGTTAAATATATGTATGCCACAATTACTGGCACCCCCATGAATTCATATGAGAAAAATATATTTGAAGTATATTCCCATATATATTTTACATTTTTAGTACGCCTGGATGACTAGGAACAAGAAATTGTTCAAGCTTGACTTCCTGTTTCACAGGGGTATAAATATGAGGTAACACATAGGCCAAATTCCCTTAGACATTCATAACAATGGGTAAGATCAATGAATATACCACTGATGTCCGGCAAAAGGTTCTTGAGCTTCACAAAATGGATAGTCGCTATAAGAAAATAACAAAAACATAGAAAAATACCCATTTCCAGTATCAGAGCAATAATTA
This sequence comes from Ictalurus furcatus, assembly GCF_023375685.1. Taxonomy (NCBI): domain Eukaryota; kingdom Metazoa; phylum Chordata; class Actinopteri; order Siluriformes; family Ictaluridae; genus Ictalurus; species Ictalurus furcatus. Next base: position 11,843,742 of record NC_071255.1, on the reverse strand, counting down.
AGAAGTTCCAGTCAACTGGAAATGTTATGAATCAACCTGGAAGAGGATGTGTGTCTATATCATCTCAACACACAGTGAAGACGATGGTTTGAGTGAACAAAACATTTCCTGGGGTCAGAAAGTCTCCAAAACTACAATCAAAAGTCACCCACATCACCACAAGTTGTTTGGAAGGGTTTCAAGAAAAAAGGCTCTACTCTCATCCAAAAACAAACTCATGCATCTTCAGTTGGCCAGACACTACTGGAACTTCAAATGGGATAGGGTTCTATGGTAAGATGAAACCAAAATAGAGCCTTTTGGCAATAAACACCAGAGGTGGTTTTGGCGCACACAGAGAGGTTGCCATATGGAAAAGGACCTCATGCCCATAGTTAAAAATGGTGGTGGCTCTTTAATGTTTTGGGGCTGTTTTTCTGTCAGAGGACATGGACATTTTGTAAGGATACATGGCATCATGGGCTCTATCAAATATCAACAGATATTAAATGAAAACCTGACTGCATCTGCCAGAAAGCTTCAAATGGGCCATGGTTGGACCTTCCAGCAGGACAGTGATCCAAAACATACATCAAAATCAACACAAAAATTGATTACTGACCACAAAATCAAGGTCCTGCCATGGCCATCCCAGTCCCCTGACTTGAAACGCATAGAAAACTTGTGCAGTGCACTGAAGAGGAGAGTCCACCAGCAAGGATTTGAAAGATCTGGAGAGATTCTGTATGGAGGAATGGTCTCAGATCCCTTGCCATGTATTCTCCAACCTCATAAGGCATTATAGGAGAATACTCCAAAACTGTTAAGATGGCAAAGGGCGGTAGCACATAGTATTGACGAAAATTGTGCCATATATTTTACATGTTTGATATCCATGAGAGCAGAGTATTTTGTGAATTTATTTAACAAAACTTCAAAATGTTAAACAATAAAGACAAATTTTCACAGCCTTCTTTGCTCATATTTACCAAGGGTGCCAATATTAGTTGAGGGCACTGTGTTACCACCTTTTTACATGCATTAGACCTTATCACATAACTATAATGTGTAGTTGTGCCACATTCTTACTTCATTTAACCTTTCGCTGTAACAAGTACATTTGTATTTGATCTATATTACCGTCATTGTGTTTTGGAGTGGAACTGGACATCGCAGCCATATAAACATTTTCTGATGGATCCTTCAGTTTGCAGTACACACTAGTTTCTTCTCCTTCTTCGTCTTTTTCTTTTTCTTTCACTTTTTTAGCTTTTATGGGAAGAAGAAATAATGACAAAGTTGATTCAATATGAGAAAATAATTCAACTAATTTATCAAATTATTTTCATACATTTTGCTTCTTTAAAATAACGAAATGTAAAATTTATATTAATAGTTTGACATTGTTAGATCCAATGGTTAGAGACTTTAATAAATTTCTTTTAATATTACATTTAATAAAATCAGTGAAGTTTAAAAAACATATTCATAGCATGTAAGGGACATTTATCTATGACTTATTATTTATTAAAATTTAATTTTGGTCATTTATTGCAACCAAAAAAGGTTGAAATATATTAAAACTCTCATTCAAAATCTATACATTTCAGTGCATAGGAACAAGCTAATGTTATATGAAACATTTTGTTTTACATGTGCAAATCCTACAGTCTGTCATTCAAAACATCCGAAACTGTCATTTAAAAAAAACAACTTTTTTTTCAAACTCTTGTTACTACAGTTACAACTACTCTTAAATTTTTCTGCAATAGTTGTTAGAATTTATATGTGAAAAAATATATAGCTAAACCTCAACACAATGCTCTGTGCATTCCATTTTAAGTTAACCCTACTTTTTGCAGAGTTTGTCACACATCTTGTTTTCAGTGTGAATTTAACATGAATTTAAAGGCAGATTTTATGCCTACAAAGATGTTTAGTGTTTTTGGAACATACACATAGGGATAAAATGTTGACAGCAAAACAAAAGTGTGTAGGCAGAAGAGGAGAGTGCTTTTCTCAAGTTCTGTGTGTATGCTACGATCACACTTTTTGGTTTAGCAATATTTATATACCACCACATAACATGCTGTATTTGAAGCACTATACATTTCAAATGGCAGAGACATCTCAGTCGCACTGTTTTTATATACAGATTTTTTGTTGCAATTTGCAATTTATATGTCGGAGACAAATTGATATTTGCAAGGCTCTTGAATTTTTCTTCAGTTCAGCCTACATATAGCCAGCTTCACATGTTCATTAGACCTTAATACACAACTTAAATGCATATCACAAAATTTCAACTGTGCCACTTTTTTTAGATATTTTAGGGTTTTTGCTTAAAAAAGTAAAGGAATTACCTTCACTGCGTTTGGGAGTGGAAGTACCCGTTGAAGCATTATAAATATCTTCTGTTGGATTCTTCAGTTTGCAGTACACATTACCTTCTTCTTTTTTTTCTTTTTTTTCTGCCTTTTTCTCAGCTTCTAGGGGAACAAAAAGTGGATAACCAGGTGGTTTAAATATAAGAAAATTTTATGAAAAAGTCAGGCACAAGAAAGGCACAAGCAGGAAAACATACAAACTGGGAGCTATTTTGAAATTTGCTGAGATTTTGTTCTAAGCAGCTTATCAGTTACCAAATTAACATTTGTAGAATACAAAATGCTGTAAACTTTTTTTTTTTTTTTTTTACTTATTTAGGTTTCCTTAATTTTTTTTAAAACCTTTTGTTTATTCAATTTTGTATTTCTCTGCATCATTATCTTCTGCAGTTGATCACACTTTGTACTTTAGTGGTACATATATAGTCTGTACAGGATTTTGCGGAGTGTGATTGTTATTGCTGAGGCCAAAAACACTTGATTTTGCTGCGGCTTTAAAAAAAAAATTGTTGTTTTTTTTTTGTAGAAAACTACCTGAAGTGGTGAAAATGCAATTGCACAAAATTGTTTTGTACATCCTTTCGCAGTAATGTTTTTTGGAACCTTTTAGCTGTAATCATGTTCAACGCACATGAATTGACGTGTGCTTTGGCTGAATGTGTTTAGTGATGACATCACATGAGGAGTATTGGCCCAAATCTGCGAAAATATACAGTAATTTTGAAAAATTGCAAAGTCCTCTGAATATTGCAGAGTTTTCTTGAATTTGCGTTAATTTCTGCGATCGCAAAATCCTGGAGGGACTGATTATATAACAACATGCCCATTTTACTATATCATGCTATATTTTTATGTAGCCTATTAATATATTTTTAGCTATATTTTTAAAGTGCTATGAGTGTCAAAGTGCAGAGACATCTGTGTCGCACTATTGACCCATGAAGTCTCTGGTCTCTTTATTGACTTGTATTTTTGCTTTTGCTTAAATAAGTAAAGGTATTACCTTCATTGCATTTGGGAGTGAAAGTAGATGTTGAAGCATTATAAATATCTTCTGTTGGATTGTTCAGTTTGCAGTATACATTAGTTTCTTCTTCTTTTTTTTCTTTTTCTTTTTTATCAGCTTCTAGGGAAACAAAAAGGGGATGAACAAATGTCTTAAATATGAGAAAGTTTGACAAAAACAGTGGTGTTAGCTGAACTCCAGACAAATCATACTCTACTTCATGTGCATGCGTGTCACACAGTCGATACACGGTGCAGCGAGTTTGAACACTCCTCTGTTTATATATATAGCCGGTCATCAATCAATTTTTCACACAGGTAGCACCAAGAACATACATCAAAGCTATGTCTAAACTTAAATTAATAAGCAGAAATTCATTTGGATAAATTGTGCAAAAACATGGCAGTTCCTTAGGTTATTTACGTAACCCCAGTTCTCTAATAAGAGAAGTAATAACTAAGTAATAACTAAGAACTGGAATTCATCCAGAATTCACAGAACCACAGTTACATGTGTAATTAGAATGCTGTTTCCTTCCTACTGACCGATAGAGGCAGTGTAACACTATTGGATGACACATACCAACAAAGTCACGAGGAATGCCACCCACCTGATGAAAATTCCTCCTAAAGAACCACTCCTAAAGAACCGCAGAACTAACGGCATGATAAGCAGGAATGGTGAGCTTATAAAACCGAGCAAACGTGCATGGAGAAGCCCAGGTAGCGGCAGTGCAGATATCTGCCAAGGAAACTCATCTAAAAACAACCCAAGAAGATGAGATGGCCCTAGTGGAATGGCAAGTTAGTCTCCAGGGCAATGGTCTCCCTGCTGCTTTGTAAGCCAAAGCAATGGTCTCCATTATCCAGTGTGACAACCTCTGTTTCGACACTGGAGCACCTTTCTGTCTAAATTGAGCTGTAGAGCTTACATAACACTTCAAGGCACGAACAGTACACAAAAGTTGGGCACTTGGGTCAGGCCCTGAAGAAGTATGAAAAGAGGCCAATTTAATATGCTGTTTATGAACTGAGGAAGAAGGACTTTGGGAAGAAAAGAAGGATTGGGTCATAGGACCACCTCGGAGTCAACCAATGCAAGCACAACTCACTAACATACAGCACGTGCAACTCACTGACTCATTTTGCAGAACCAGTAACCAACAAAAAAAAGCAGTCTTCAAGGACTGTTTTGCAATGTTTTGCAAGGGCTCAAACTGAGATGAGCAAAGGAATGCAAGCACAAGTGGCAAATCCCACACAGGAAAGTGAGGATTCTGAGCAGGGTTCTGTCACGTATTGGACGTAATGGAGGTTAGGACGGATGCAAGTGCAGATAAGAGCTTTTAATAAAGAGAGACAGGCAGACAAATCCAAATCATGAGACAATACCATGGTCAAAAACAGGCAATGGATCAGACGATCTGCAAACAGGCTTAAATGAGGCAAGGCAAGACTTGAGAACGAGAAACAAGATCAAAGAACATGAATCAAAATGAGGAACAGGGCACAAACACTTGGTATGGTGATAACACTCAATACTTTGCAAAGAGTGAATGCCTCAAAAGTCTTTTTTAAACTGTGGTGTGATTGTGTGTGAGATTGGATGCTGGTGTGCCTGATTAAAATTAATGAGTGTTCTGGGAATTTGTGGTCCATGGCGGCCATGTTTGTAGGCCGCAGTGCAGGATGGGAAATGTAGTCACTGGTTTGCTGTGATATGACAGGTTCAGATGGCATGCACCCTTCAGAAAACTGCAGACAACACTGTGAGATCCCAGAGAAGATCCATGAACTGGAACATGATATGCAGAAATCACAGCAACATACACTTTCAACATGGAAGCCACCTTGCCCACCTCCAGTAAATGTTGAAGAAAGCTTAAGACGCTCGGAATGTCACATGTTGCAGGATCAAGCCCTCGCTCCTCACACCATGCAGAAAAAAACTTCCAATGGGAAGCATAAATCTGTCGTGTGGAAAAGCCCTAGCATTAGAGATGGTGTGAATAACCACAGGGTCACAATGCTACAGAGAAGGATTTAAGCCAATGGCCAGACCTAAACTTGTAAACAAGATGGATCTGGGTGCCAGCTGGGAGAGGAGGTCCTTCTTGAGGGGAAGCTACCATGGATTGCCTGTCAGTAGTCTCAGTCTCAAAGGAATAAAGGAAACCATGGTCTGGCTGGCCATCGTGGTGCCATGAGTAGCACACTGTGCTTGCACAGGGAGATCCAGTGTAACATCTCCCATAACAGAGGGATAGGTGGGAACACATATAGTAGGTAGGTCGGCCATTCATGAGAAAGTGCATCCTCCTCCTAGGGACTGGACACTTCTGTCCTTGCAAACCATACGCGACAGTGAGAGGTCGTCTTTGAAGAAAACAGATCCACCTCCGCGCTTCCAAATCGTAGCCAGATCTCCTGCACTACATCTGGATGAAGCCTCCATTTGCTTGGATGTACTTTATCCCTGGAAAAAGAGCATCGGCAGTCTGGTTGCACACTCCTGGAATATGAACTAGTATTGTCGGACCAAAAAGAACATGACGGCCTGTCAGGACCAGCAGGAAATACTTTAGATCTGGCCAGGCCTCCCCCGGCCTCCCCCGATGATACTTTGGCTGTGCTTCAAATGGCTATTGCTCATCCAGGACTTGACGAGTCACCTGTCCAATCAGCCCAAATGAACGTTTTTCAGACAGGCCACAGCTGCAACTTCTTTTGCCATGCCAAAGTGTAAAGATTTTGTGGCTGAATAGTCAAATGCCCTCACTGGTTCTGGTCTGCCTAGGTGGTGCTCAAGGATTGCTCGGATGCTAGTATCTATGACTGAAGCAGATTCATTTGGGGGAGTCGTGCTCCGGAAATAGAGGCAGAGACATCTGTGTCGCACTGTTGACCCATGAAGTCTCTGTTCTCTTTATTGACTTGTATTTTTGCTTTTGCTTAAATAAGTAAAAGTATTACCTTCATTGCGTTTAGGAGTGGAAGTAGACGTTGAAGCATTATAAATATCTTCTGTTGGATTGTTCAGTTTGCAGTATACATTAGTTTCTTCTTCTTTTTTTTCTTTTTCTTCTGCCTTTTTATCAGCTTCTAGGGAAACAACAAAAAGGGGATGAACAAATGTTTTAAATATGAGAAAGTTTGACAAAAACAAGTTGCGTTAGCTGAACTCTTAAATCGTCCAGTGTGTTGTACCGAAATCTAACGCCCAGACAAATCATACTTCACTTCGTGTGCATGTGTGTCACACAGTTGATACGCGGTGCAGCGAGTTTGAATACTCCTCTGTTTACTAAAGCTGGTCATCAATCAATTTTTCACACAGGTAGCACCAAGAACATACATTAAAGCTATGTCTAAACTTAAATTAATAAGCAGAAATTCATTTGGATAAAGGATGCAAAAACATGGCAGATCCTTAGGTTACTTACGTAACCCCGGTTCTCTAATAACAGAAGTAATAATGTGAGGAAACTGTTAATAAGAAGACAGCCCCCCATATTATTTTGGTTATTGGCATTGACAGTAATCAGTAAGACTGGAGGCCTGTAATTTTTGTTGTTATAAATATTGAACAATTACCGTTGAAATATTAGTCGTGATGAAAGACAGAAAGAATATTTGGTACTTATACCATTAGAGGGCGCTGATGACCAGTGGTAGGGAAAAAACACCTGCGAACGTACAGAGCACTAACATAACTGCTCGGTTTGTTGAGCTGCACTGTCGCAGCGTGTGTTATGTTATCTAACCATTAATATGTCTTGTAATTAATTGCAGGTAAGCAACTGAATATGAACCGTATGGAATAGTGAGTTTTGTGTGTTAGCTGAGTCATGGGTTACGTGGGGAACGTTGGCCGTAAGCCCCAGTAATAAGAGATTTTTGGTTGTAGCATTCACTATTTAGCCACGGAGCTATATAGGCTAAGGTTAGCATGTGTGAAGTATGCAAAGCTAAAAGCGTTAGAAGTACGGCTCAGACTGTTTGGTTTTGTATTCTGTGTTGAAACGTTGCATGGTTACAAAGCATAAAAACAACGGTATTGTTTTGTTTCTGTATTAATCTGTGTACATACTGTTCTGGTTGATTTTGTAACAGAGCAAGAACATCACTGCTCAGGGTGTTGAGCTGCACTGTAACAGTGTGTTTTATGCTATCTAGCAATTAATATGTCTTGTAATTAATTGCAGAACATAACGACAACGGTGAGCAAATAAAGAGGCTACATTACCCCAAACATGCATTACTCGTTTTAATGTGTGCAACAATAACTAAGTAATAACTAAGAACTGGAATTCATCCGGAATTCACAGAACCACAGTTACATGTGTAATTAGCATTCTGTTTCGTTCCGACTGACCGCCAGAGGCAGTGTAACACTATTGGATGACACATACCAACATAGTCAACATAGGGGCAGTGGTGGCTTGGCGGTTAAGGCTCTGGGTTACTGATCGGATGGTTGGGGGTTCAAGCCTCAGCACTGCCAAGCTGCCATTGTTGGGTCCTTGAGCAAGGCCCTTAACCCTTTCTGCTCCAGCTGTATCATGGCTGACCCTGTGTTCTGGCCCCAACCTCCTAACGTGCTGGGATATGCGAAGGAAAGAATTTCACTGTGCTGTAGTGCATGTGTGACCAATAAAGACTCATTATCATTATAGTCACAAGGAATGCCACCCACATGATGAAAATTAAGGCCACTCCTAAAGAACCGCAGAACTAACGGCATGATGAGCAGGAATGTTGACCTTATAAAACTGAGCAAACGTGCATGGAGAAGCCCAGCTAGCAGCAGTGCAGATATCCTTCAAGGAAACTCCTCTAAAAACAACTCAAGAAGATCAGATGGCCCTCGTGGAATGGCAAGTTAGTCTCCAGTGGTCCAGTTAGTCCAGTGGGCAGTGGTCTCCTTGCTGCCTTGTAAGTCAGCGCAATGGTCTACGTTATCCATTGTGACAACCTCTGCTTCAACACTGGAGCACCTTTCTTCACACCACCATAGCAGACAAATAACTGGTCTGACTGTCTAAATTGAGCAGCAGAGCCTACATAGCACTTCAAGGCACAAACAGGACATAAAAGTTGGGCACTTGGGTCAGGCCCTGAAGAATCATGAAAAGAGGCCAATTCAATGTGCTGGTTTATGAACTGAGGAAGAAGGACTTTGGGAAGAAAAGAAGTTTTGGGTCGTAGGACCACCCTGGAGTCACAACTCACAAACAGACAGCATGTGCAACTCACTGACTCGTTTTGCAGAACCAATAGCCAACAAAAAAAGCAGTCTTCAAGGACTGTTTTGCAAAGGCTCAAACTGAGATGAGCAAAGGAATGCAAGCACAAGTGGCAAATCCCACACAGGAAAGTGAGGATTCTGAGCAGGGTTCTGTAAGGTATTGGACGTAATGAAGGTTACATGCAATACTTCACAAAGAGTGAATGCCTCAAAAGACTTTTTTAAACTGTGGTGTGATTGTGTGTGAGATTGGATGCTGGTGTGCCTGATTAAAATTAATGAGTGTTCTGGGAATTTGTGGTCCATGGCGGCCATGTTTGTAGGCCGCAGTGCAGGATGGGAATTGTAGTCACTGGTTTGCTGTGATATGACAGGTTCAGATGGCAAGCACCTTTCAGAAAACTGCAGACAACACTGTGAGATCCCAGAGAAGATCCATGAACTGGAATATGATATGCAGAAATCACAGCAACATACACTTTCAACATGGAAGCCACCTTGCCCACCCCCAGTAAATGTTGAAGAAAGCTTAAGACGCTTGGAATATCACATGTTGCAGGATCAAGCCCTCGCTCCTCACACCATGCAGAAAAAAGCTTCCAACGGGAAGCATAAATCTGTCAGGTGGAAAAGCCCTAGCATTAGAGATGGTGTGAATAACCACAGGGTCACAATGCTACAGAGAAGGATTTAACCCAATGGCCAGACCTAAAGCTGAAGACAAGATGGATTCGGGTGCCAGCTGGGAGAGGAGGTCCTTCCTGAGGGGCAGCTCCCATGGATTGCCTGTCAGTAGTCTCAGTCTCAAAGGAATAAAGGAAACCATGGTCTGGCTGGCCATTGTGGTGCCACGAGTAGCACACTGTGCTTGCACAGGGAGATCCAGTGTAATGTCTCCCATAACATTGGGATAGGTGGGAACACATATAGTAGGCAGGTCGGCCATTCATGAGACAGTGCATCCTGGCCCTAGGGACTGGACACTTCCATCCTTGCAAACCATAAGCGACAGTGTGAGGTCGTCTCTGAAGCAAACAGATCCACCTCCGCTCTTGCAAGTCGTAGCCAGATCTCCTGCACTACATCTGGATGATGCCTCCATTTGCCTGGATGTACTTTATCCCTGGCAAGAGCATCCGCTGACTGGTTGCACATTCCTGGAATGTGGGCGAGTGAAGCGAGTCATGGTTGTCAGGATCTTGTGAATAAGCTGTAGAGACCTGCAGGATCTTATGAGCAAGTTGTAGAGACCTGGAACACTGTGGAGGTATTGTCGGACCAAACGAGAACATGGCAGCCTGTCAGAACCGGCAGGAAATATTTTAGATCTAAGAAAACTTGCCATAGTTCCAGCAGGTTGATATGATCTGTGGCCTGGGTCGGTGTCCAGTGCCCGAAAATACCCCTCCGTTTCCATGTTGCCGCCCACCCTGTGAGGGAAACATCTGTTGTGACCAACTCCTGACGAGAGAGAACAACACCTAGGGGCACTCCTGCCCTCAGAAACTTTACCTGTCTCCACCGCCTCATATGCAATTCTGAGAAATTACAATCAGTTGAGGCGATGTCTGGTGGGGTCTAGAGTGGTCTGAGGTGGAATAAACCCAGAGGAAACACCATTGCAGCCACTGTTAACATCCCTATTAGTCATAGGACCACCTCATACTGCGAAGAGACACCCGGGCAAAATTGAGTCAAAAGTTGCAAAATGTTCCCCACATGCTCCTGAGCGTGTAAAGCTGGGTGTAACTACACTATAATCTAATATTTTTTTTCTGATAATGCAGTAATGTAACGCATTACATTTAAAATGTATGTAATTTTATTACAGTTACTGATGTCAATAAAATTACGTTACTTGCGTTACAAATTTATTGTTAAGAAAACAATATTATGTAAAATTCATTTTTAAAATAAATCCCGTTTTGCTCCGAAGATTTTTTCTTTAGCTCTGAATAATTCTCCACTTGGAGCGGTTTGTCACTGCAGAACTGAACATCAATAAAAGAAGACTGTCTGTAATTTTATATCTTCAGTGAACGGAGGCGAGACCAATCAGACAGGGTTTACAGGAAAATATGTGGAAACACTTGTGTCTTATTGGCTGACAGCTTTCAGTTCTGCCAAACACTAGCTCACAGTCAGTGTGAGGAAAAATGGATGTACGCCAATTTTTTTTTAACCAGTAAAGGGAAAACTGAAACAATAACATCCTCTGATGCTGAACAGGAGCTGAGCAAGGTGTGTAAATGTCTATATGACTTCCAGTTTACGTGAACATGATATGAACAGAGCATAAGGAAAGATAATGTACTTTGCAACTTATACAATAATAGCTTAACTGTGCCTCCACTTGCCTAGCAACACCAAACAAGTCTAGTTAGAAAAGTTTTATATTTCATCAGTCTGGTAGTTCTACAAACAGTGACAACAGCCAAGGTAAGTTTTATGATAAAGCCAACTTTTTCTGGTCATGTATGACATGACCAGAAAAAGTTGAGTTTCACTTTATAGTGTATTTTTGTAGGTTTGTTAGGTTTTGATAGTAACATGAAAGTAAAGTAATTAGTAATCTGGTTAATTTTAACATGCAGTTGTTACGGAATGAGTCTATAAGCAGAAGCAATCGCAGATCAAGGTCTTTATTCGCAAACTGAAGTCAATAAACAGGAGACACGGTCTAGAGTGGAAGAGATAATCGAGGTTAAACATGAAACTATATTCGAGGCATGGAACAAGAACAGGATACGAAAACACGACCGCTAGGCATACTTAACGTATTCACCAATACATTCATTTATTCAGTTAATATTGCGCGAAGTACACAGCAACACAAGGGCTTTAAATAACAAACATAATCAAGCTTGAACAGAGACAGCTGGGACCAATAATGAGACACCCTCGAACATCAACCAATACCTGAACAGGAAGAGAACAAAACCAAAACAAAGGCACTTATCCATAGGAAACAGTCCTCATTACGTAATCTCCTGCACGCGCACGCTCTGTAACTGTTCGTGCACGTCGACGCCACAGCGCCATCTGCTGGCGAGATCGTGACAGCAGTATTCACTAAAGTAATCAGATGAAGCCAGTAATCAGATCAGTAATCTTTCAAGTCGACACTTACAAACCAATCGTCTGCTTCTACAGAATGAAGAACACCGGCTGTGCACAGCATTCGAAAAGGAAGGATCTTCAGGAACAAATTCAGATGCCTCAAATCGACAATTGGGCAGAAACCACCATCCTTCTTCGGAACAAGAAAATATATCAAATAGAACCTATTGGCTTCCTGTGAACATGGGGATTAACTTTTTCTATGGCTCTCTTCTCTAACAGTAAACAAATTTCCCAAGAGAGAGCCATAGTCTGAACTGAATCTCTGACAATCGTAGGAACAATTCTTGGAAATTTGGGAGGCCGGCATCGAAACTGTGGAGTGTATCCCCTGATCAGAGTCATCAAAACCTAGGTGTCTGCTGTGTTGGTCCTCCAGTATTCCAACTGTCCTATAGAAAAACGATCGACAGCTGGCCTGAGTGTCTCAGGCTTTATGTGTGTGACTTTTAGTGGTCGTGGGGGGTCGCTGACGGGGTCCTCCTGGCAGTGGTCGATGAGGCGGCTGAAAGGCTCTAACATCTTCAGTAACACAAGGTCTTCGAGGGGGCTGTGACTGAGGCGTAGCTTGCCGGCGGAAACGTTGCTCCGATGTGGCATAGTGATGTCAGGTCTGAACTGCTAGCATCCTAAAAGTAGGGTTGTGCTGCACCTGCATCAGTTGACAAGTGGCCTCAGACTGCTTTACCCTCTTTTCCAACAGTTACATAACATTAGGAAAAAAAGATGCCTGGGAACAAATGGAAGATTTGTCAAGGTTTTCTTATAGTCCTCAGGTAGCCATGCATGGGCAAGCCACACTTGGCGGTGGGCTGCCAGACACGTGGCTCTACGACTACCCAGCTCGTGGGTCACGCAGTTTGTAGAAACTGCAAAATAGAAGGATCAACATTCGCTGGTTCTAGCTTACTGGTAGCAGCAAGAAGTAACTGACAGATTGTGTTTTCTGTACAAGTATTGTAGACAACAGACTTGTATCATTTTTTAGCAAGGGGTCTGTACAACCACATTGTGCACTGGGTCATCATACATTCCCTCACAGAGCCTCGTTAGGAGATACCATCAAGGCTGCAACAGGGTGCTCTATTTAGCATCCAAGCAATCCTTGAGTGCCACCTAGGCGGACCAGAACCACTGAGGGAATTTGAATATTCAGCCATAAAATCTTTACATGGTGGCATGGCAAAAGAAGTCGTAGCTGTGGCCTGTCTGAAAAAAACTTTCATTTGGGCAGATTGGACAGGTGACTGGTCAAGTCCTGGATGAGCAATAGCCATTTGAAGCACAGCCAATGTATCATCGGGGGAGGCCTTGGCCTGGCCAGATGACTGAATGATCCCCCACTAGACCTCTCTGCTGGATAACCAGTGAAAACATCCTGCAACATCCATCGCATTCCCATAATCGTGAAAAAAAGAATCCGAAGTACTCATAGAAAGCACGTCCAAATCAGAATGTGCAAAACAAGGGGAATCAAGAGACTCTTCCCCAGCTCCTTGATTCTGAACATTCTCATCCTCCTGTGTCACCACCACAGGTGTAAATGTGACCAGCTGAAGTGAGTGAAGCAGGCATTTCAGTGCCACCATTTCTGAAGAAAGCACAGAAACCGTCTTAGAAATTAAATTTTCCTCAACACGCGAATATTCATCACTTCGCAATGCGACCCTCTGCTTAGATGGAAGGAGAGTGCCAGCTGCCACAGACGCCGTGCGCTTCAGAGTGCGCGAAGGGGCTATATCCAGCTGCCCGAGTCCCACTGCTGAATTAGGATACATAGGTAGAAGGCTGCAGTGTAGACATGGGTCCGTGAGAGCCTCTCTCAGATGTTGAACACCCAAACACGATGAGCAGATGTCATGACTGTCGTCTGGGAGCAGAGTATTAGGGCACAGCTTATAGGTCAGTGGCAATCAAGCTGTGAGCCATAGTTACTCGCTAATAACACCCTCGGATAGCACCATAAGGTTTAAAGTTAAGCAGGATGATGGTAATGAAGCAACAAAGGCAGACAGGAAAAACTATTAAAAAAAAAAAAAAAAAAAACACTCCCTCGTATGGACCGACAGGTAAAATATCTAAAATGACCTATGGATTGAACCGAGGGGCACAGAGAATAACGAAATTCAAGGAAAGAACACTCAGACCAGCTGAATAGATGATGAGTCAACGGGGGACCATTAACTCAGTGTGGAAAACACCAGCCACCGGATTGCACCAAGAGGCACAGAGTGTTACCGATGCAAACAATATAAACTCACGAAAATGCTGCTAAAATACTCCGAATCTGTTGAAATGGTGTTGATGCGCACTGACACAGCTTGTAAGGATGATATCTCACTGCTCTGGTAAGCTGCACTTGACAGCGCGAATATATCACTCAACCAAAAACAACCTAGCTCAACCAAGCGAGAAAGTGAAAGAGGCAGAGTGCTGAGCTACTGTGGTTTATAACCCCCAGGGCTCTGCATATGTCACTACATGACTTTGTTGGTGTATTCTCTCGACCTATCTGGCTGGTGCTGCCATCATCAAATAGTGTTACACTGCCTCTGGCTATCAGTAGGAATGAAACAGAACTCTCTATGGGAAATGCCTCGGGAGTGATCGATCCTGGAAGCACCAGTAACATCACGTCTGTCAACTTACAGACCAATCACAGCCATGATGAGGAAGTCCCGCCCACTGAACATATGTGACGCTGCCGAAGGTCCCTTCGTCATTCTTAGCATATCTCTTCTCTGTACAACTGTAAGTAGGGGAGTGTAGTGAGTGAGATACCTCAGTCCTGTTTTTAGAGAACTGGGGTTACGTAAACAAAGTTTTCTTTCAAACATTCGTTCAGTACCTCACTATGGGATATGGACAACTCTCGTACTGCAGATGTGTCTGAAGCAGACCAGCTAACTGACCCTGTTACATGTATAAGTCTATATACACAGACAAATCACAATCTATTCCTCCAAAAATAAATACAGGGCATACGAGGTGTGAGAGTGGAATGAGAATAAACCGCTGTTAAGTGTCATGAAATCAGAGAGGGAACTCGGAACTACAGTTCCCAGCAGCCACGGCACCATAGTCACATGACCACCTGCACCTGAATCACGTTTCTGTTAACGAGCACTCATGTATATAGCCACAGTTTGCACTGCACTCTTTGTCTCACGTTTTTCTTGCTTTACCTTTGTCTATGTTATCGTGTTTTGTTTCTTTAGTTTATGTTTAGTCTTTTCCACACTGTTTTGCTTTAGTCATAGTGTCTTTTGTATTTTGTTGGGTTATTTATTAAAACATTTAAAATTCTGCACCTGCATCTGTCTCAACTTCATACCGTGACATTAAGCCCCACCCACACGAGATTTGTGCCCTAATGGCGAACACAAACTTGTGGAGCATAAACAAAAACTTTTAAAGCGTAAACAAAAACTCTGGCAGCACATTAATAAACCATGATTAACGAAAACAAAGCTTAGAAAACTGTTGAAAAAGAATGCTGTTTATCTGTAGACCATGTAAATTTTTTAAGTGTTTTTCTTCTTTCTCATTTCATATTTTTGTTTATTTCTTGAAAAGTTACGTTCAATACTTTTGACACAAATTTAATTCCATACTCTGTAGTATCCAGCCTAAAAAATTGAAGTGATGTCCTAAAGCCTGAGTGCCCACTACAGGGGAGTTGCAAATCTGGGGCATGAGGAGCTCTAGCAGTGAATTTATGAGGGAGGCAGGTTTGGAAAGCCTCGCCCTCCTGTTTCCTTAGATCACATTGCTACCTCATGGCAGTGACTGAAGCCCCGAAAAGGAAATCCACCTTCTGTCTGTCTGACAGCCCCGATTGCCCCAGCCACAGAGCCCGCTCGCCCACCACTGACAGTCCAATGCTGCGACCACAGCTCTGTACAACACCCCTAGATGTTCTCAGGCTGAGATCTGCAATGATGCAGCTTTCTTCCCAGAGAGCGAGGTTTGGTGTCCCGGTATCCATTTGCCTCCCCATCTCCTCCATGAGCTCTGCTTGATAAGCAGTGAGGAAAGACATGGCATTAAGAGCCCTCACTGCCAAGGCTGAAGATCAGTAGATTTTCTGCATAACCAAGGCTGTTAAGCACTCAGTACGTCCTGGCAACGAACTTGAGGTGGAAGAAAACGATGACCTGTGGTTAGAGTGGAGATGATGAGCCACTGACAGCTCAACTTGGGGCGGGGGGGGATTTGACATCCCTACGTCCTCCATATTGTGGATGTCCAGCTTAGAAAATCCTTTAACATGAACCCTGTATGAAAATTATCCCAAAAAAGTTTCAAATCTGAATCGCACACAGGGGCTGGGGGAATGAGCTGTGACCGCAGAAGATCTCTCTCCATTCCCTGGCCCACCTGCTGTGACGGCCAATTAATAGTTTTGCCTCTGCCATCCAGTACATTTCAATAAGGTCGAGCACAACCTGAACTGGGGAGGGGGTCCTCTCCCTTAATGCGCTGCCTGGCCGAAAAAGAAATTTGGTGGGAGGATCACATCGTCTTCATCCTCCTCTCCTTCCTCATCTAATAGACGAGTGATAACCCTGTTGTCATCCTCCTCGCCTTCACCAGCTAAGGTGTCCAATATGAAGAAGGGAGGCAGCTCAAGGGAGACCCCATCCATTAATTCACCCCAACTGCATGACACAGGGTGATGGAGAAAGGCAGGGGTCTCCTTTATTAGTGGCTATGACTTGCACTTTTCTCTCCAACACCCTTGATAGGAATAGAGTACAGTGGGGACAACACTCGAGGTTCATGGGTGCCGATCTGAGCATGTTTCACCCCCAGACATGAGATGCTCCAGGGATGGGAATCCTTGCATGAAACCATCAAGCCACAATCGCACGGACATGATTTCTTTCACCTTTGCTCCACCACCTGCAGAACCAGTGGTCCCATAATGCAAAAACCTAAACTCACCACAATGTGCCATTTAGGAAAAGAACAAGGAGAGAATTTGCTGTAACACATTAATTCTCTTAATGTATCCCAAGCAAATAATAGGCTATTCACCACAACAGTGAATAAACCCGATAGCAAAAACAGCCATGTTCAGTGACATACCTTTACAGCTTGTTGGTGAACTTCTGAGCAACTATCTTTAGCAGGTTTTGCTGACGATAGCTTCCAGTTTGATCGGGAAAGAGAACGAGAATGACGAAGGGACCTTCGGCAACATCTTATATGTTAAGGAAGCAGGACTCCTTCATCGCGGGCGTGATTGGTCAGTCAACTGACAGACGTGGTGTTATTCCAGGATCGGTCACACCTGAGGCGTTTCCCATAGTGAGATACTGAAAGAATGTTTGAACGAGACCCATTCAACTTGAAACTGCCAAGGCTTTGAAAGCATTAGGAATCAAGTTACCAGTTGCCAAAGCAAAACTGTTAATTTCACACTGACATGAATGTCCGGCTGCCTGAACTTCAGAGCCAAGACGTTTGTGCTATTGACCTTTCTTATTAGTTCATGCAGTGTTTTGTAGTAAAGTACTGTGTTACTCTTCCCATTGTACTTGCATATACATGTATTTTAAAAATACTAATATTTAATCGTATATAATCATAATCGTTTTTTTCATGAAAGTAGCCTTTATATTGTGTTCATCACACAATATGTATTCCCATACATTGTCTAATATACAGTATCTCACAAAAGTGAGTACACCCCTCACATTTTTGTAAATATTTGATTATATATATTAAATGTGACAACACTGAAGAAATTACACTTTGCTACAATGTAAAGTAGTGAGTGTACAGCTTGTATAACAGTGTAAATTTTCTGTCCCCACAACTTACTTGTGATGGCAGTGCAGCACACAACATAATATTAAACAGTAACAGAAAAATAATATAAATTGCCAAGTTATTCATGTATATATAAAAGGTTAAATTAATAAATAAAATAATTTTTAAAAGAATAAGAAATATAATAAATGAGGTACAACACAGAGGTTTGTTTGTTCTCTTCAAGCTGAACACACACATAGGTTGCTATTAAGAACTCAGATTAGACCCTTAGATCCTTCACAAATAAGAGGTGAACAAATTTGTTTAATACTAATGAGCGCTTACCCCATATCTTTATTTAGATATTTATATTTTATATTTTCATAATCTATATTAAAGGAATTTGTCATAATGTGTATGAAATCGAAACACTGCAGACACAAAACATAATTAACAGTAAGACACATAAAGGTTTATCAGCAAGACAAATGTAACTAAAACACCCGCTGTCAAAATTTTGTTAGCACTATAAATGGGGTGTGTTTTTGATCTTGTAAACCTGTGTTGGGAACAGGAGTATAATTTCAACAGGTGTAATGTTAACACTGTGGAAATTATACTTCCCCTCTGGTAAACCCATCTATTGAAGCAAGAGTCCAATGCTTTTGAGGACACAGTCTCCATAACAAGATGTGTCAGCAGTATAAATGATGTGTCCGTGAAAAAAATATTGAATAGGCACATACTGAAGTCATGTGGCTTTGTATTAAACCCTGGAATGAACTCATTAATCTTTATAGCTTTAAGAAACAGCAGCTGACCTCAAAACAGTTGTTCCTGTTATTTCAAATGTAGGTTTATTAGCTATACAAGACTTAAAATTGAAAAAAGAAAAACATGACAACAGTTTTTGGACCTTTGTATGTTGGAAAATTGTGATGAGTTTAGATTTAAATCATTGTCTTTTCAAGGGTTAATCATCACTGATGTGACTAATATTAACATTTTCTATACCGCTTATCCTACAGGGTCATGGGGAACCTGAAGCCTATCCCAGGGAGCAAAAGGTGGGGTACACCCTGGACAGGGTGACAGTCCATCGCAGGGCACAATCACATACACATTCACACACTATGGACACTTTGGACACACCAATCAGCCTACCATGCGTGTCTTTGGACTGGGGGAGGAAACCCCCACAGCATGTGGAGAGTATGCAAACTCTGCACACACAGGGCTGCAGTGAGAATCAAACCACCAACCTTGGCGGTCTGAGGCAAACGTAGTAACCTCTAAGCCACCATGCGCCCTACTTCTATTTTTTGAGATATATTGAAACATTGATATATAACTTTCATACAACTTAAAAAAATGTGGGAATCTACTGGCCTACGGTTACACTCAGTGCTCAAAGTGAGCCAGTACTCACCGGTACACTGTACTAGCACTTATACATTTGACTCTTTGGCGTACCGTGACTTTTTCTTGCATACCGGCACTTCTCAAAAGCTGCCGGTCCTCTTTTCTGCCTATCTCCATAACAGGTTATTCATAATTACCCTTCATAAACTACATTACCCAGGGGTCACTATGTGACGCTCACCTGCTTCCATTCTCTTGACAAGTCTCAATTAATTTTTTTATGTTGTTTTTTTTTTTAAATTCAAAGATAAATAATGTTAATGCTCGTCTATCGTTATGTAACATAACATTAATGCTAATCTAAGTAACCTAACAATAATGCTAAGTAACATTAATGCCAATAATGTTGACCTGGCTACAAAAGGGCACAAAGTGAACACGTGAGTCAGACAATGAGCACGTTTACATGCACATTAAATTCCGTTTAAAGTCTATATTCGGGTTGCAGCCACATTCCGAATATGATGTTCAGAATATTCCTGTATACATGGTTGTTGTAAGTATGCCTGAGTTGCCATTCCTAAATAGGTAACCCACAGCTAAGCATCTGTTAGCATCCACAATTCGAACTGAGCATATATCCTTTCATTGGATTTTCTGTATAAGGTATTTACATGCAACAAAATTATGATAAACATGCACACCCACGTACATAACATATTAATAACAAAACTAATAGTATATAGTCTCATACAGGTATCATACAAATATTGCATTATTATATTATTACATTATTACAGTAACATACATATGTTATTACATTATTAAATTATAATATGTTGTAGTTCTATATTATAAAATTAATTGTTTGGTAAGTGGTTGTCCCTTGGAGTAAATAAATGAATGTTGTGAACTTCAGCAATATCTCCTAGTAGCTTTTATTCACTGAAGAAATTCAGAAAGTAGTACTTAATAATTAGCCGATACCGGCCGATACACACGCCAACATGTGAATAAGGGGAGAACTGGCATTTTTTCCCACTTCAAACACTGGTTACATTACAAACATTTAATTTACTTGTATATTAGACAATGTAGGGAAATATATTGTGTGATGAACGCTATATAAAGCCTACTTTCATGAAAAAATATTTTTTAAGATTATGATTATATGTGATTAAATATTAGTATTTTTAAAATACATGTATATGCAAGTGCAAGTTTCTAATGCTTTCAAAGCTTTGGCAGTTTCAAGTTGAATGGATCTGCCATGTTTCTTTGCACCTTTTATACAAACTAATTCAATTTCTACTTATTAATTTAGGTTTAGACATCTTCCATATACAGTATGTTCTTGGTGCTAGTTCTGTGAAAAATCAAAGGGGAGTATGATTTGTCTGGGCATCAGATTTTTGTACAACAGTGGGGTTAAAGAAAAATATCTTCAGGGCTACTGCCCTGAATGCCCAATGCCAGGCCTCAATGCATGATGCCCCTGGACAAAAAGTCAGGCACGGGAAAGGTAAGCAGAAGAAAATATTTTGAAATTTGCTAAAAGGTTTCAGTGTAAGTAGCTTATCAGTATCCAAATACCCACTTGTAGAGACACAATGCTATCAATGCTTTTTTTTAGGTTTTGACATTTAAAGTTTAAAAAAAAATGTTACCTTTTGTTCCTTCCATGTTGCCTTTCTCTGCATCCTTATTGTCTGGTACTTCTGCTGGAATGATCTCTTTCATCTCTACCTCAGCCATTTTCTCTCCGTCCATGGTCTCTCACTTTCTCTGCTGATATTGTTTCGTTTTCTTGACCAAACCCCTTACTGTCCGAAGGCAGACAAAAAGACTTATATGGGGACTTATATAACTACTGTAATCAGGGGCGGACTTAGCACTAGGCACCTAGAATTTCCAGAAATGTATTATTGGCATTTTCTCAACCAATTTCTTGAGCAATCTCCCTGAGATGCTTTTTAAACAGTATTAAAGGCCTTCCCACCTATGCTGGACTTTTATTGGCTGCTTCTTGGAATATTTTGCTCCAAGTCATCCCTTTAAAAATATATATATATTTGTAAATAAAATGATAGTTTTCTAATGAAAGAAATGAATATGTTGGCACAATTATATTTTTGTCCACAACACCGATTTCAAACATTCAATCAAACACCTTCAGATCAAAAGGTTTTTAAGATCATGAGAAACACTTTATTCTCCAAGTGTCTCCAAACATTTGACTGGTAGTTTATTATATTATATTAGTTCACGCTCATCCCATGTCTTGCTGTCTTCACACTTCCTCATCATACTTTTATAATAACACACCATTAACACAACACCGCCACTTCTCTTTTTATTTCATGACTTTTGTCCGCTATTGTCACTCCTTCTTCTAAGAACCCGAGTTTCAGAATTGTACTGTTTAGTCAGGCCAGGATTACTGTAACACAATGTGGTGTCCTAGGGTGCCCTAAATATCAATTTGTCAACAGGGTCATATATTTGGCCAGAAATAATGGTAAATAAGCCTTACATTTAGCAGAATGTAGAAAGAATCTTCTTTCTTGACCTAAATCCTTAAATCCTCAAAGTTGAAAAAAATATATTAATTATTATAGTCTCTCTCTCTCTCTCTCTCTCTCTCTCTCTCTCTCTCTATCTATCTATCTATCACTCTCTATTGTATATATAAAATATCTGTTTGCATCTCTTCCAGTAAATTATATATATATAGAAAACATCGCAAATATTTTTAATGGTCTAGTCTTTATCTTAATCAATTGGTGCCCCCAGTTGGCTGGTGTCCACTCATCCAATCGCATGAATGTCTTTATTCGATTCTTGGAATTGTCAAGTTTCGAATTAGACACAAACTCCATAACAAGAAGCTTTCAACACTTAAAGAGGCAGAAACATAACCAACGTATGTAGACTCCCTCTGTCCTGAGCATCCTGGAATCCTGAGCTATCTTTTAAGGTGCCATATTCTCTCTCAAACTACCAACACTCCATCATCTCTCTTCTCCTTACCCTCCTGCCAACCCTTCAACAAACAAGCACTTCAGGGGATTAATTAGCAGTCTATGTATAAGCGTCTGTGTTTATATGTTAGCCTCTGAGTAGACTTATGTGTTTATATGTTAGCCTTACAGAACATCTTATAACTGAACAAAGCTACTCCAATCAGTTCATGCAGGAACAAATAGCAGCAGAACTTTTGTTCCATGTGCAAGATTTTCGTAATTTATAGATGTCTTCACCTCTATGATATTTTCCTAAAATGTTTTCATCTAGTTATCAAAGTTTTAACATGACATCCTGGATTTTTTTTCAGGCAGCTAAATTTAGTACCATTAAAGCAAGATTATTTAAATCTTCCTTTAACACATATATCAGTTACTTAATTTCTATGTCTCGCTTAGTTGAGATTTGTTTTGTGTTAACAAAAAGGCAGTTTTTGAACTAATAAGCGCTAATCATTGTAAAGGTCAGTACAGCAGGTTCAGTCATTGCTAAAGAATACATTGTACAATGAGCAAATTCCCCATTTTGACAGGAACAGATGTTGCATCATTTTTACAAAACAAAAATGAGATAAGTTCCCAATTATCATAGATTCTCTTTAAGAATTTGATGATATGTCAAAGAATAAATATGCAAATACCCATTAATCAGCATAATTTATGCACAAATATAGATCTTTGTGATGTAGTATTGCTAATCCACATTTTCTGCTGTGTTCTGAGACCAATAAACAAAGCTAAATTTATACCACAGCACTGTTAAATTCTCAAATCTGATTGGTCAGAAGGCATTGATTTATTTTCCATAACAGCAGCCCTAAACAGCTGTCCATCCATTCATCTTCTATACCGCTTATCCTTTTCAGGGTCACGGGAAACCTGGAGCCTATGCCAGGGAGCATCGGGCACAAGGCGGCATACAATCACACACATTCATACACTTTGGATCAGCCTACCAAGCATGTTTTTGGACTGGGGGAGGAAACTGGAGTACCCAGAGGAAAGCAGCACGGGGAGAACATGCAAACTCCACAAACACAGGGCCACAGTGGGACTCGAACCCCAACCCTAGAGTTGTGAGGCGAACGTGCCCTCCCTAAACAGCTGTGTTGGTTGTAATTTATGTAAAGCTGCTATAATGTATGGAATAAACTTGACATTCCATAACATCAGCTGTAACTATAAACAGTTAAAAACAGACTGTGTTGTTCATTTGGCATGCTGTTATTGGAAAACAAATGAGAGAGTACACTGGAAACAATGGAATATGTGGTCAGATTTAGGAAATAAATAATAGTTTACATAAAATATAAGTTTCTCATCAAAACGTCATTTCATTGTTTATACTAAACTTTAAACAAGTTTCTAATTACTAGATTGAATTGTGTAGAGTAATCGTGATCAATTCATATAGTATTACCGTAGCCTAAACCAAACACATTATGAAATCTCGCGAGGATGTCAGCACTGACGGGAATACGCAGCCGCTCTATCTGAAAGCACGGTTAATCTAGACTCTAGAGGCACATAATTTTTCAGGGGCGCGGCTTTTAGACGCTTTGCGGTAATAGCGCTGAAAGCATAAAGCGAGCGGCCTCGAGCTTCTACCCAACCAAAGCAACTTAACTTTCAACAAAACGATCATTTAAAATAATAATAATCAGAAGATGAAGAGGAAGAAGAAAAATAAATAAGAATATGAAAGTAATAAACACACAAACACACAACAATTCACAGTATTTGTATAATATCATACTAATATTTTACTTCAATTTACTGCTAGACATGAACAAATCTCAAATCCACTCACATCAGTTCACAGTGAGCTCCTCTATGCCCACAATAGAGATTAATTCATTTTACTATAGAATTTTAAAGTAACGGCTCTTTAAAGTCAGAGGATCTATCAATATAATTGTGCCATGGAGGCACTTTTTAATCCATTGTCCCTTTTATAATGCATCCAAATAGCCTGGTTCACTTATACTGACAGTGATTTTGATCAATTATATTGACAGTCAATTATATTGACCATGTGGTTTTGAATTGCAATTATGTTAAAATGCTACAGTAAAACAATTTATACATAGAGGAGCTCACTGTGAACTGATGTAAGTGGGTTTGTGATTTGAATGTCCTTTTTACTTCAGCAGTAAGCTCAAGTAAATTTATTCATGGTTTGATTTCTATAATAATAATAATAATAATAATAATAATAATAATAATAATAATAATAACAACCTCCACTCTTCTGGGAAGGCTTTCCTGTAGGTTTTGGAACATGCTGTGTGAAGTTGCTCATTCAGCCACTAGAGAAATAGTGAGGTCAGGCACTGATGTTGGGTGAGGGGACCTGGGTTGTACTCAGCATATCAATTTATCCCAATGGAGCAGGTTTGGACCCTTTAGTCCCAGTGAAGAGAAATTGTAATGCTACAGCATACAAAGATATCCTATACAACTCTGTAGCTCCAACTTTGTGGGGAAGGTTGGATTCATGGTCAGGTATCCACAAACTTTTGGCTATATAGTGTGGCATTAATGTGTTATTTGTAATGTTATGTAGGGTTCTCCAGTATATCGAAATATTACATCACTCAGATGCAACCAATCTTTAGTGGTATAGCACTTGTGAGCTCCTCCACCATTGTTTTATATGAACAGCAAACAGAACAGAGCCCCAGGTTTATAACCTGAAAATTCTCAGAAGGTTGATACTGGATCATATGAACTATTTATATCAGTTCAAGTTCATGTGGTTGAGTGAAACTGCCCTCTTAGGATTTTACACACATAAACTAAACTCTGTAATAAACAGCACTGTAAATGAATCCAGAAATTGTATGACATTTTCAAAAAATATGCCTTCAATGCCAAGTCTAGTCGATCTTGTTGCTAATTGTTATGCCTCAAATACTCATAAAATATACTTCAAACTATTTCAGACATTTGACCCTGTCCACCACCTAGTGGCAGAGGCAAAACATCATCTTAACCTGCAATTTCCCCATCTGAACTCTAAATCAGTGGACTGTATACATGACCATCTATCCACACCAGCGATGTACCCCATTACGCTCTTCACCATGTTTGAGCTGACTGTGGGAATGACTGATTAGTCTGTGGACCACACTATTGTGCATGTGGTCTTCTTCATTGTGGTGTCCCATCTCCTCCTCCTCTGCCTCCTTAGGGCCATGATGAGTGACACACGGTTGCACAGGAGATGAACAGGTAAGTATAAAAGTAAAAAAAAAAAACTAGAAATGGCAAAACTAAACCGAATGTAAATTTAGACAGCAATTTGTGGCACTGATTGTAGTTTACTGTGTCATTTTGAATGATCGTTTAGTATATCGTTTACTTTGTATTCTGTGTATGTGTTAGCCACCTCTTTGATTAATGGAACATCAGCTGCTGCGGTGTTTGTAACCAAGGCTGGGTATGTGTGGTTTGCACTATGGCCTGGGAGACCGCTGGTATCTCTGGTAAGGAACACAAGTATGATGGCCAATAATATTATAATCATGACCATATTTATCACCATCATGATATTACCATATAAATCATAGTTTAAACCCTCATTTAACACTGTTATTATTTCAGAGTGGAGGACTGCAATGACCAGATTATGCAGAAGATCAGACAGTATTTTGTGTTCACAAAATATGATGACTCAGACAAGAAAGAGGGAAGTGAGAGAAACGACCCAGGCCCAAGACCCAGCAGGCATGAAAAGCATGCAAGATACTGAAGGGCTTTGCTGGCAGATTACACACCACAGCCTTCTCATTTTAGACACAAAGAACAGAGCATTAACATGCTCAAGAGATGAAACCTGTTTGAGAGATGAAACGTGTTGGAAGTATACTGATTCTGTACAACTTCATGTCATTATTTTATTGAGTGAATACTACTTTGTGGTGAAAAATTAGAAATTTTATTATTTTTTAAATTGAATCACTGAAAAAACAATCTCCTCGCTACTTAATTTATAGTCAGCTATAGGTATATATTTATAATATATATTTTAAAATACATTCTGCAAAATTATTTTTTAAAAATAATGCAAAGTATCAGTGCAGTTAAAAACATTACAATTTACATGTAATATAAGCACAGAGTCACTTTCAATGAATATACTTTCTATTCTCATTTTCTCAATCTTGATTGTGTATCACAGAACAGGATTGTTTCATGTACTGATTCTGTTTTTACCATTTTCGAACTGCATTTGTAAAAATTAAGTAAAAGAATAAAATGATGATATTAAAGGCAAATGTAGCAGATGTATGTGATGGTTATAGTTGATCATTCTCCACTTTTAATCTCTCTGGCAGATGTACTGTGACAACACCCCACAGCGGTTTGAAATCCAGTTGTTCATTTGTGACCGCTCTGCCTTTAACAGTGCACAGGAGCCTTGAGAGTTTGGTTGTGGGTGGCCAGGGGCCCAGTAGCTGCCAATAAAAATAAAAATAAAAAACTTGTTTAGTTACACATACACTGACTGGCCACTTTAATAGGAATACCTATTACCTAATAGGAGTACCCTGCCTCTTTATAAAATTATCCAGTGACCCAATCATGTGGCAGCAGAACAATGCATAAAATCATGTGAAGACCTTCAGTTAAACTGTCAAAAAAAGTCAGAAACTGATGATCTTCTGGGACTTTCACACACAACAGTCACTAGAGTTTACACAAAATCCAGTGAGCAGCAGAGACGGCAGAATCGCCTTGCTGATGAGAGATGTCAGAAGTGAATTTTCTTCCCCTTCCTATGATATTTATACTTAATTCATGATTTATATACATACAGCTCTTAATTTTGTACAATTCTATGAAAAAACATATTGGCAAGTCTATTGATTTATTAACTGTATTTATTAAACTAGTTGCGTTTACGTAGCAAAGACAAAACTGCATGTCACAGGCAGTGGGTTAACTACACTCACTGAACACTTTATTAGGAACACCTGTACACCTACATATTCATGCAATTATCTAATCAGCCAATCATGTGGCAGCCGTGCAATGCATAAAATCATGCAGACACGGGTCAGCAGCTTCAGGTAATGTTCATATCAACCATCAGAATTCGGGGAAATGTAATCTCACTGATTGCTGGTTGTTACGAAACAGGGCTTGGAGACAGGAAGTGCGTGCAGGAAAGCAGTCTTTATTGTGCCACTAAAATAAACACACGAGGAGGCAGGAAACCAGATCTAAACATAAAACTCTAACTCAAGCAGTTCCCCTCCAACTATAAACAAAAAGGAAACAATCTTAACAAATGGCAGAAACACATAACTAAAGCATGAACATCTCCTTTAACTAAAGCAGGAACATCTCATGTAACTAGAACAGGAGCATGTAACTAGAACAGGAGCATCTCATGTAACTAGGACAGGAACATCTCATGTAACTAGGACAGCATAACAACACTCAACTATGACAGGGTATAAACTAAGGAACAGGAAAACAAACAGAGCATGGCAACATCACAACCTGGCACCATTATACATACCATCGTCTTCTCTGTTAGTCCTTTCTCCTCCTTATTTTACTTGGCTTGATGGTCCGGTCCGGTCCTGTCCTGTCCTGTCCTGTACTTTACTTTACTTTACTTTACTTTACTTTACTTTACTTTACTTTACTTTACTTTACTTTACTTTATTTAATGCCGCACGATGTACGCAGCAACGCAAGGGGTTTAAGTAGACAGTCCCTTGATTGCCGACAGCTGGCAACACTTAACCCAGCTTTAGCGTCCATGCACTTCAATCACGTGCACGTGAGCGTTCTCAAGCTGCCCGTGCATGTAGTCACCACAGCGCCATCTGCCGGCGGTAGCATAACACTGGTGCTAGACGGGCTGGTTTCTATAACTGCTTATCTCCTGGGATTTTCATGCACAACAGTCTCTAGAGTTTACTCAGAATGGTGCAATAAAGAAAAAACATCCAGTGAGCAGCAGTTCTGTGGACGGAAATGCCTTGTTGATGAGAGAGATCAACGGAGAATGGACAGACTAGTTTGAACTGACAGAAAGGGTACAGTAACTCAGATAAGCACACTGTACAATTGTGATGAGCAGAAAAACCTCTCAAATTGCACAAACACGTTGAACCTTGAGGCGGATAGGCCACAACAGCAGAAGAGCATGTCGGGTTCCACTTTTGTCAACCAAGAACAGAAAGCTGAGGCTGCAGTGGGCACCGGCTACTTCCAGCATGATAATGCACCATGTCACAATGTGACAATGAGCTCAATGTTCTTCAGTGGCCTGAATCCAATCGAACACCTTTAGGATGTGGTAGAGCAGGAGATTCGCAGCATGAAAGTGCACCTGAAAAATCTGCAGAAATTGCATGATGTAATCGGACAACATGGTTTTGAGAGTAAAGAGAGGCTCTATCTATTATTTATGGTGTTCCTAATGAAGTGCTCAATGACCCTACAGCTAGATGTTTGTATCTTGCTAGAAGAAATGACCATTTAAAAGTATGTTGAAAAAGAACAATATCTCCAACACATTAACACTGCACTAATTAACTGACCAGGGCTTTTTCTTTACACAGCACATAACGCATTGAAGAAAAGAGATTCCAAAATGAATGTTTTTGTGATATGTCAATCTGGAAAGGGTTACAAAGCCATTTTTAATGCTCTGTTACTCCAGCAAACCACAGTGAGAGCCATTATCATGGAATGAAAAAAATTTGGAACAGTGCTGAATCTTTCCAGTAGTACTAGCAAGTACTAAAAATTCTTACAAAATTCCTCCAAGAGTGCAATAACGACTCATCCAAGAAGCAACAAAAACCCAAACAAATATTTAAGGACCTGCAGGCCTCACTCGCCTCAGATAGCATCTGCATTCACACTTCCACCATTAGAAAAAGACTGGGCAAGAAATGGTATACATGGGAGAGTTGCATGGTAAAATCCTCTGCTAAGTAAGAGGAACATAAAGCCTCATCTCACATGTGCCAAAAAACATCTTGACCCCCAAGACTTTTTGGATAATGTTGTGTGAACTGATGAGTCAAATGTGGAACTGTTGCAAGACATGGGCCCATTACATGGCCTAAAGCTATGTATGTAGCTAACATCATACTAACAGTCAAACAAGCAAGTCCATCCCTTACTGGCTCAAATGAAAGAAAATTAAGGTTTTGGAGGTGGAGGTGGCTACAAGTGCAGATAAGAGCTTTATTGAAGAGAGGCAGGCAAATCCAAAATGTGAGACATAGGCATGATCAAACAAGCAAATAGTCAGGCGATCGGCAAACAGGTATGAACAAGGCAAAATAGAATCAAAAAACAAGGACGAGAACAGGATCAAAACTACGGCACAGAAACAAAGAACAAAAGGCTTGGCATGGTGATACCTAATACTTCGCAGCGAACAAAAAACCACAAGGGGTTTAAATACCGAACGAAATCAAGGGTGAAGCACAAAACAGGTGAGACTAATGATGACACATAAGGGAACAACCAATGGCAATACAGGGGTGGAGACAGGACAGAAATCATAACAAATGCACATGTCAAAAGTAAGCAAAGTCAATGTCACTGAAACCCGGAAGCACGCGTGCTACAGCACTAACGTGAGGGGAAATCATGACAGGAGTGGCAGAGTCAATGTCCTGACTTGAGTCCCATTGAGATGCTGTGGGAGGACCTTAAACACGCACTACATGTTCGAAACACCTCAAATGTGGCTGAATTAAAGCAATTCTACAATGAAGAATGGGCCAAAATTCCTCCACAGTGATGTGAAAGACTGATCTCCAGTTATCAGAAGTGTTTGGATGCAGTTGCTACTGCTAAAGGTGGCACAACCAGATATTAAGTTTAGGAGGCAATGACTTTTTCACATGGGTGATAGACAATATATGGCCAAACGCATGTGAACATCTGAACATCACACCCAAACTTGAGCCTTCCCCAAACTGTTGCCACAAAATAGGAAACACACAATCAGGATGTCTTTGTTTGGTGTAGCACCAAGATTTTCCTATACTGGAATTAAAGGTCTCCAAACCTGTTCCAGCATGACAATGCCCCTGTGCACAAAGCAAGATCCATGAAGACATTGCTTGCCAAGGCTGGTGTGGAAGAACTCAAGTGGCTTGCTCAGAGCCCTGACCTCAAACTCACTGAACACTTTTGGGATGAATTGTGAATTGAAATTTGGGATGAAACATTGAAACATGGACTGTGCCCCAGGTCTCCTCACCTGACATTAGTGCCTGACTTCATTAATGCTTTTATTGCTGAATGAGCACACATTCCCACAGCCACGTTACACCTGATCATCACACTCATGTGTGTTTGAACATCCTGTTCCAGTGTTAGTCCACCTTTGCTGTTATAATAATCTCTGCTCTTCTGGGAAGGCTTTCCACTAGATTTTGCAGCGGAGATTTGTGTTCATTCAGCCACAAGAGCATTAGTGAGGTCAGGCACTGATGTCAAGTGAGGAAGCTTGGGGTGCAGTTTGCATTCCAGTTTATCTCAAAAGTGTTCAGTGGGGTTGAAGTCCACACCAACCTTAGCAAACCATATCTTCATATAGCTCACTTTATGTATAGGTGTACATTTTGTGTGTTGTCATGCAGGAACAGGTTTGGGCCTTTTAGTTCCGATGAAGGGAAACTGTAATGCTACAGCATACAAATACATTCTATATACAAATACATGCTATCAGATCAATGTTTAGAGTATTTTGCTTCGCTTAGAGAGACCGAACTAGCTACATTAATCTCTTCAGCCAATTCATCAACTTGCATACTATATCCCGTACCTACATGTTTGTTTAAACAGATTTGTCCAGGAGTAATTGAACCACTTCTAAATATAATCAATTCTTCCCTAAGCACTGGCTATGTACCTAAATCACTTAAATTAGCAGTTATTAAACCCTTGATTAAAAAACCTGATCTTGACCCGTCTCAATTGTCCAGCTATAGACCAATATCAAATCTCCCCTTCATCTCTAAGATTTTAGAAAAGGTTGTAGCAAAGCAGTTATGCTCATACTTAGATAGGAATAACATTCATGAAATGTATCAGTCAGGGTTTAGACCTCATCATAGCACAGAGACAGCATTAGTTAAAGTAGTAAATGACCTTCTACTGACCTACGATCAGGGTTGTGTCTCTCTGCTTGTGTTACTCGACCTTAGTGCAGCTTTTGATACTATAGATCACACTATTCTCCTTGATAGATTAGAAAATGTTGTTGGTATTAAGGGAACAGTCCTCTCCTGGCTCAGGTCTTATCTGACCGATCGTTATCAGTTCGTAGATGTAAATGGTGAATTCTCCATGCGTACTGAGGTTACTTTTGGAGTTCCACAGGGTTCTGTTTTAGGCCCACTGCTCTTTACTTTATATATGCTACCCCTAGGTCAAATTATTCGTAAACATGGAATTAGCTTCCACTGTTATGCTGATGATACACAGTTGTATGTTTCAGCGAAGCCAGAGGACAGACAGAAGCTTAGTAAAGCTGAGGATTGTGTAAAGGACATTAGACATTGGATGTTAACTAACTTCCTTCTACTTAATTCTGATAAAACAGAAATACTTTTATTAGGCCCACGTGTAGCTAGAAGTAATCTTTCTGATCACATGGTTTCTCTGGATGGTCTTTCTGTTTCATCATGTGCAGCAGTTAAAGACCTTGGAGTGATTATTGACTCCAGCCTATCATTTGATGCTCATGTAGATAATATTACTAGGATAGCCTTCTTTCATCTCAGAAATATTTCTAAAATAAGAAACATATTGTCACTACATGATGCGGAAATACTAGTTCATGCATTCGTCACCTCTAGATTAGATTACTGTAATGCCTTACTGTCTGGATGTTCCAGTAGGAATATAAATAAGCTCCAGTTAGTCCAGAATGCAGCTGCTAGAGTCCTAACTAGAACTAGAAGGTACGACCATATCACACCGATATTATCAATACTGCATTGGCTCCCAGTAAAATCTCGCATTAACTATAAAATACTTTTATTAACCTATAAAGCACTAAATGGTCTCGCGCCACAATATCTAAGCGACCTTTTGGTTTTATATGATCCGCCACGCCTACTTAGATCAAAAGATGCAGGCTATTTGACGGTACCTCGAATAGTGAAGGCTACAGCAGGGGGAAGAGCTTTCTCTTATAGAGCCCCACAGTTATGGAACAGTCTTCCTATTAGTGTTCGGGACTCAGACACAGTCTCAGTGTTTAAGTCTAGGCTTAAAACGTATTTGTTTACTCAAGCCTACCCTGACTAGATTCTGTTCTACTACTTCGCAGTCATAATAATCTTTTTTCTCCCTCTCTCCTTTCGCCGAGCCCCACATGAATTTATGGAGATACTAGAGATCCAGATCCTTTCTGCCTCTGGATGGAGCTCAAATCTTCTCTAATTCCAGACTGCTGGGACTACGGCTGCTCCTAAGGCCATACAGACTTCATATAAATCCATAATGAACTTTTTCACACTATCTGTTGTTACCCAGATGAGGATGGGTTCCCTTCTGAGTCGGGTTCCTCTCAAGGTTTCTTCCTCTTAAAACATCTTAGGGAGTTTTTCCTTGCCACCGTCGCCACTCAGTGGCTTGCTCAGTTGGGATAAATTCGCACCTTTAATATCTGTATACCATGTTGATATTTCTGTAAAGCTGCTTTGAGACAATGTCTATTGTAAAAAGCGCTATACAAATAAAATAAAATTTAAATTTAAATTTAAATCTATACAATTGTGTTTTTCCAATTTTGTGGCAAGTTTGGGGAAGAACTACATATGGGGGTCATGGTCAGGTGTCCACAAACTTTTGATCATATAGTGTATATCATGCCAAAAACAGACAGAAAGAAAGAGAAAGAAATTGGGACCTGCATTCAGAGGTTAGAGGAAGAGACAAAAGATGGCTGAGGCTGTGTTAGACCTTACACTTCCAACCATCTAAAATAGAAAGCATTTTAACATGTATTTTTTTTTAAATATAATAAAGGAAAGTTTCTGAAAAAAGAAAGTTTATGAAATGTTTGTGTACGAGATTATAGTTCTGTTTGTTGAATGTAATTTATTATGTTGATATTTTTGTATCATTATTGAGTTATTGCATCACTGTGATATAAGTAGATCAGTGAAAAGACAAATACAATACTCAGTGCTGCCCATCTGTTGCTATGTACATTTTGTGAACCCCCCACCTACATCAGTGTAATGGGACTACTATACGACCAACAATGAGCATGCGTTATTTTGGGTGGTGGATCATTCTCGGCACAGCAGTCACACTGACTGTAGTGGATGTTGCACAGGCAAGCAGCTTTGCTTGTAATGAATGTAAATGAATAATGTAATGCTGATTTAAGAAACACTCCACCCACCAAAACTATCCAGAAAACAACAATCCTGTGATGAGAAACTAAGCACTGATGACTCACCTCTGGGTTGGTGCAGTATTGTTAATCCACATCCACTGCTTTTCTGAATAACGGAGCCCAATCCAGTATAGCACGCTCCTTATCGCAGTTAGACGTTTCTATAGTAATAAAGACAGAATTAGTAACAGTAAGATATTCATCTTTATCCTATCACAGCAGAGTGCTTTAATAGTGATGTCTGTTTCAGTTTGCCTGGTTGATTGATTGATTGATTGATTGATTGCTTAACCTGCAATCCTTCATTGTCAATGACAGCCAGGTCTCCGCCTCGTGTCTGACAGTCCTCCCTGCTCTGCTGCCAGGTTAGACGAGTCCTAGCTATGAAGTAGCAGGAGTTCTCAAACTTCAACCAGCCCTTCTCGCACACACTGCACCGATACCCTACAGAGAAACAGCAGGTTTAAATATGCAGCTTACAAGTTACAAAAATAAACATAAAGAATTCACACCAATAATAAAATAGGATAAGGGAGCATCATTATAAAGAAATGACTAAAAGTGAAGAGCATTTAGGGTAATTGTGAATGTTAGGAAGTGATTGTGTTTTACCTTGGTTTAGGGGGTAATTGGGCGTTGTCTGCACTTCAGCAGAGAGATCTGCACACTTCTGACTGGACTGAGCTTCATTTACTGAGGTTTTCGCATCAAGAGAACAGATTGTACAACAATTTATCAATTTTCTATTTTAGACAGAAAATTAATGATTTATACTTACATATCCACGGCAGCTTCTGTCTACGTGCTACAGAAACAAGTAATATTACAGAAAATCCTAACAAATGTTATGTTTGTCGAGATATTTGATGTCAATACAGAAGAACAGTTTATATGTGGCTAGTTTTTGCCACACCACAGTTCATCAAACAATGGAGAAGTCAACAGCCAATATACAAAATGCATCCCTATTATATTCACAGTGAAGTTATTTTGTACCTGACAGGCCAATGAAAATCTTGGACTGCAAATACAAAATGTAAAATTATCAACTTAACGTTCTTTAATTTAGTTTAAAATTAGAACATCCCTAGAGTAAAAAGCGTTTGTTATCCAATGCAATTTTATGTTTCTTCTTAGTATCAGGAGAAATTGGTACAATGTACCGAGTGTGTTTCATTTGTGTGCTATCTAGGGACAAGACCAAAAAATTTACAAAAATCAGCATCAAAGGTGGTGCAAAATGGCAAATAACACTGGACAACTTTTGCTATGTGAAAAGCCTTGGGTGTATCTTGTGATTTTTGAGCTACTGAGCTCAAAAATCATTTTCCTGTCACATATCTTTTTTAGTGGTTTCAATCTTTAATTTCAATGTTGTGCACAATGCAAGTTACAAAAATACTTTCCATGCTGACTGGGCTTGTAGATCACATGATACATGCTAGAAATGCAGCTTGGATACACCAACTACTATGTTTTATTTGCAAATAGCACAGCCATGCTAAAGGGTCACGTTACATTAAAAAAGACTGGCCATGCTGTAAGTACAGGGTTCCAGGACTGATACATGTGGCACATAAAGCACTTGTCAACCTAACAAAATACATTTCCATCCTCTCCCTATAAAACTTGGGCTGATTTTTTTTTTTTTTTAATAAAAGCCAGGAACAAGCAGCTGGTTGACAAAATGTTTCAAGTCTACAAAACCATGGGGTTCAACATATCACTAATGATTAATTTTTTGCATTCACATATAGACTTCTTCTGTGTAATTCTTGGTGTAGTCAGTAACTGACATGGTGAAAGGTCTCAAGACATTGCGATTAAGGAAAAACAGTAGCAGTGCAACGGGAATCCAAAAGTGTTGGTGTTGACAAGTGTTGACAAGAAGAATCGGCAACAAACCATTGTTTGTCAGTGGGACTAGTTCATTGTGTTAGCACCATCAAGTGCTAACACATTATTTCAATAAAGTCTATGAGATACAATCTGAAATTATATTTGTGTTTGCAGATGATCAGTAAAAATTTCTGTTCATGATCTGCAAAAATTTCTGTGGTAGCCACACTTTAAAGAAGAAAGAAAGAAAAAAATATCCAGTGTAATTCAACAAGTTGGGATGGTTAATGCTTGTACTTTACACTGGGTTGTTTTATAATAATAAACAAATCCCCAACATTTGTTGATGGATATGCTGTGTCTCCTTTTTGTTTTGTTTAGTTTGGGGTTTTGGGGGGGTATATAATGTCTGATTCATATTTTCCATTTCCTTTAATGATTGTGAATGGAGATGAAACATGCAGGAAGATATCTAGGAACAGGGTTGGTGACGAATGATTTAGTGTTTGTAGTGATGGCTTCACCATTTGTGGTGAATCCTGTGGAGCATGGAGTGCAAAGGATAAAAAGGGCACATCGAAGGGAAAGAATATTTAGGGGCAGACACAATCCCCTGGCTTTTCCCGATGACCATCTGTATTTAAGATAACGATTTTTGTCAGATGGTATAATTTATCTATGCCACCTTTTTGAGCTGCACTTTAAAAATCGGGCCACAGTAAAGATAGTTTGCAGTTGAAATTCGGTACTGTACTGTACAGTAGACATCTAAACGTTATGGCATGTTATTTTTCATGATTTGTGATTTCAGGGGATCTGCATTTTTTATATATTTATTTAAATAAATAAATAATTATAACTATTTTATTACATGTATAACTCAAAAAGTGAAACACATAGAAGACTGAAACAACTATCACCTTTACCTGTATGATTTGTGAATTATTTCACAGCAAAGTTTTTGTCTGTCAAGCATTGTTAAGTCTTTGAGTTGGTGTTGCATTTCAGCAACACTGGGTGCACGGTCACTTTCTCAAAAATTGTTCAATTCAACAAAAAGTCTTGACAGAATAATACTCAAGAACACTGTGGATGAAAGAAGCAAAAATGATGGTTATTGCCCAATAACAGAAGCCAAGATGAGATCAATTCATTGAGACGTCCCAGAATGATCTGATCTAATTCAGCACTCTTCCCTCTTTATATAGTCTGCCGAGGCATCCTTTCTAATTTTTTCCCTTTTTCCTTTCTGGAGATTTCTGTTACATTCTCTTTATGTTTTTTTCTGAATTTCCCTTATATTCTGTACTAGCTTTTTTAAATATCCATTACATTCAGTTTTCAGTTGCTTGAATTCCCATTATTTCCCATCTCATTATTCCATCCAGCATAAAAAACAATTCCCTTGGCCCTTGGCCCTTGGCCAAGTTTGGCATTTCTCTGTAGGACACCGAGCTGTGTGGATCTAAATGCGCTGTCTCTCTGGATATTTTTAATTACTCTACTATGGGTGAGTTTTTCTCTCATTATTAAGTCTTTCTCTCATTAATAGAGTATATAATTTAAAAACATATTCTGCTTATTACAATACGTTTAACTATGTTTTTTCATGTTAGTTTGCTGTTGTGAGTCAGGTGCTTGTACTTCTATAAACTATACTACGTTATAGTTTATACTGTGTTTCTTATTTGTTTGTTCTTTTCTTTCTCACTCTTTCTTTCACACAGCCACCGGTCTGCTCAATTTCTCAAGTCTGGATCAATATTTTTGATGTCTGCTGGCCCATTTAGAAGTAGATCTAACTGCTTTACTTTAGCACTAGAACTTCCTTCTCCATTGTTATACCATATCCTGTCAACAGTGACTGTTTCCACACAATGTTTCCACTCTGACTGAGGCTAATTTTACTCATTTTTAGCATTCACACAATCAGCAATGGTCAGCCAGCAATTCTCCCTAGCTTTGGAGGCTGCAGTGCTGTTGCTTTTTGTGGGTAGTATAGGTTTATATTCATCATATTTCCGCATAATAATTTCTTGCTCTTCAACCAAAAAGTACAGTGCTGTGAAAAAGTATTTGCACCATCCTGATTTATTCTGTTTTTGTGTGCATCATACTCAATTGTTTCAGAAATGAAAACAAATCTAAGAAAAACCAAGGCAACCTGAGTAAACACAAAATACTGTTTTTAATGATATTTATTGAAGCAAAAAATGTATCCAATACCAACTGGGCCTGTGTGAAAATGTATTTGCCCCCATAGTTACTAATTCCCCAAATCTATGAAACTACATTCACAATGGGGCTCAGCTGGACTAGATACAACCAGGCCTGTTCACTGCAAACCCTGTTCAATCAAATCAACACTTAAATAGAACTTTTTCAAGAGCATGAAGTTGGTTAAAAGGTCTTACCCAGTAACACACTATGCCAAAGTTGAAAGAAATTTCAGAGATTATGAGGAAGAAGGTGATTGAAATACATCCGTCTGGGAAGGGTTACAAAGCTATATCAAAGTCTCTGGGACTCCACAGAACCACAGTGAGAGCCATTATCTCCAAATGGAAAAACTCGACACAGTAGTGAACCTTCCCAGAAGTGGCCGACCTTCCAAAATTCCTCCAAGAGCACAGCAACTACTCATCCAGGAAGTCACAAAAGAGCCAAGGACAACATCAAAGGAACTACAGGCCTCTCTTGCATCAATAAAGGTAACTGTTCATGACTCCACTATGAGAAAGACATTGAGCAAAAATGGCATCCATGGAAGAGTGGCGAGGTGAAAACCACTGCTAACATTAGCAGTGGAACATTAAGGCATGTCTGAATCTTGCCAAAACACATGTTGATGATCCTCAAACCTTTGGGAGAATCCATCCATCTTCTATACTACTTCATCATGGGGGGGGGTCACGGGGAACCTGGAGCCTATCCCAGGGAGTATCCTGCACAAGTCAGGGTACACCCTGGACAGGGTGCCAATCCATCAGCGCACAATCACATACACACTCATTCATACACTATAGGGTGCCAATCAGCCTACCATGCATGTCTTTGGACTGGGGGAGGAAACCCCCACATCACTGGGAGAACATGCAAACTACGCGCACACACAGGGCCACGGTGGGAATCAAACCCCCAACCCTGGAGGTGTGAGGCAAACGTGCTAACCACTAAGCCACCATGCACCCCCTTTGGGAGAATGTTCTGTGGACTGATGAGTCGAAAGTGAAAATGTTTGGACGACAGGGGTCCCATTACATCTGGTATATACCAAACACAGAATTCCACAAAATGAACATCATCCAAGCATGGTGGTGGAAGTGTGATGGTGTGGGCAACATGCAATAATTGAGAGAAACACGAATTCATCAAAACAGAACATCATACCTACGGTCAAGCATGGTGGTGGCAGTGTGATGGTGTGGGGATGCTTTGCTGCTTCAGTTCCTGGGCAACTCGCAATAATTGAGGGAAACATGAATTCTCCTCTCTACCAAAAAATCCTAAAGGAGAATGTCCGGTCTTCAGTCTGTAAGTTGAAACTCAAGCGCAACTGCATTATGCAGCAAGACAATGATCCAAAGCATAGGAGTAAATTCTAGTCCTAGAAGTAAGTGGAAGACTGATCTCCAGTTATCAGAAGCGTTTGGTTGCAGTTATTGCTGCTAAAGGTGGCACAACCAGATTTTAAGTTTAATGGGGCAATTAGTTTTTCACATTGGAGACAGGTGTTGGATAACTTTTTTTTTTTTGCTTAATTATAAAAAAAACATATAATAAAATAAAAATAAAAGCTGTATTGTGTGTTTACTCAGGTTGCCATTGTTTTATGTTGTATTTTGTTGGAAGATCTAAAACTATTTAGTATGAGATATACACAAAACAGCACTGCATGCACTGTAAATGTTTGGCTTTGACGTGGTTGATTGACAAAGTTGATAACCAGAGCCATGAAACCTATTATCTCAGGTTGGATTTGTTTGGTTTTGTCAACTGAAAACTTACTCTGCAACTCTGAGTTTGAACTTGTTTCATGCAACAGGCCTCTGCAAACGCTTTACTTACATTTCACAGCCAGAGCAAGAATCACAGCCAGTAAGAGCAAAGAGAGAATGATGAAACCAGCACAAATCCTCTTGTACAGATGAACTTTCCTGCAAACATCTAAGCATAGAAGAAATAAACAGTTAGCTCAACCCATGGCATGTAGAAACAACTTAAGCCAGTATGTGTTTGTGTGGAATTAATATCAGTAGTTACTTCACACTCCCTCTGATCTTCACACTTTGCTTTATGATTGTCAAAAAGTAACAGTCCATTTAGAATGGTGCACAATTTTAGCATATTCTCTAGTTTTATAAGAATGAGCCTGTATCTTAAGATTATTGCCAGAGTTCATTTTTTCTGTGAAATTGGGCTTCTTTGATTGATTTAATGAAGTTGTCAAAATGTATTAGAATGTATTATTTATTATTGTGTGCAGACTGTTTATCAGTCTTGGTAATTTTGTTGGTTAGTTCAGCTTACTCTCCGAGTTGTTTTCACATTGTGGACAATGTTCGGTTTTTGTAGGATACAAAAACTGTCTCATTTGTTTATGGAGACTTTGGGTGTGGGAGTTTGGAGGATTGTGGGAGTAAGCAGAACATGCCAATGCTTTGAAGGATGTAATGTTATTTAATTGCGAATCTGTTTTTAGAGGATTTAAACCTAACATGGTGAACAAATTATATTATAGAATTCAGGCAATTTTACTGGGGTTATCTCATACAGTATGGCAAGTAATAATCTGGAAAGACCTTTGTAATATCACAGTCTAAAACTGGATTTAAAGAGAAGCAAATTAGTAAATGAATCACATGTAAATGAATCATACATAAATGAATCACATTAAAATGTATCACTTGAATATGAATCTCATGAAAATGAATCTCATGAAAATGAATCACATGTAAATGAATCATACGTAAATGAATCACATGAAAATGTATCACTTGAATATGAATCTCATGAATATGAATCACATGAAAATGAATCACCTGTAAATGAATCATACGTAAATGAATCACATGTAAATGAATCACAAGTAAATGAACCATATGAAAATGAATAAATAAATTAAAGACAAAAAAAAATGTATTATTTTCTAGCCTGATAAGTGAAAGTCAAAATGTATATTGCTAAGCCCTTGCACTGGAACCGCTTGCTAGGAATAACATGATGTTGACTGTATATTTGAAACAACATAATATAAGAAATTGATGTAATGACTGTAGCAGTTTCTGATTGGCCAGTTGCCATAATTACGAGTTAACTGGGATTTAACTGAAAATAATCTAAGCAACTCAGCCAAGACCTCAGAAAAAAAAGTGGAACTCCACAAGTCAAGTTCCTCCTTAGGAGCCATTTCCAAGCTACTGAAGGTACCTCAAGCATCTGTACAAACAACTGTATACAAATGCAAAATTCATGTAACCCAAAGACACTGCATTGTGCAGGAAAGAGGCAAAAGGAACTCCCAGGCATAAATAAACTTTGGCCCAAAAGGATCGCCTGAACCCCAAGGCAACAACAAAGGAACTGGTGAAGGAGGCATCAGGTATCAAATATGTACATCCATCATTAAGAAAGTTCTACATCACCATGGCCTGAAAGGCATACAAGGAAGAAGTCCATACTCCAAGTGATAACCAACCTTTTGGAAGAATATTTTCTGGTCAGATGAAACAAATATTGAACTGTTTGGCCATAATGATGAGCACAATGTATGGAGGAAAATGGGTGAGGCTTTTAATCAACACCATCCCAACTGTGAAACATGGGAGTGGCTGCATCATGTTGTGGTAGTGTTTTACTGGAAAGCGACTGGTGCACTTCAGAGAATAGATGGCATCATAAGAGATGAGGATTATCTAGAAATACTGAAAAAACACCTCAAGACATCAGCCAGAAACTTGGTCACAACTGGGTCTTCTAGCAGGACCATGATCCTAAGCATACTACCAAAGTTGTAACAAAATGTGGACTGAACTGAAAAAGTGTGTCTCAATGAGGAGGCCCACAAACTAGATACATTTAAAGTAGATTTATAGATAATGTAGATTTAGATGAATTAGATTTAGATCATTTAAATTAGATATCCAAGACAACTGGACATTTGCAAGGATCATAATTTTTTTTTATGTCTCCCATTCACCCAACATACAGTGCCCTCCACTAATTGTGGCACCCTTGGTAAATATGAGCAAAGAAGGCTGTGAAAATTTGTCTTTATTGTTTAACCTTATGATCTTTTGTTAAAAAAAATTCACAAAAATACTCTGCAAATAAAACACAGGTTTATTAAAAAATTGCTTTGTTAAATATATGTATGCCACAATTATTGGCACCCCATGAATTCCTATGAGAAAAATATATTTGAAGTATATTCCCACTGATATTTTAAATTTTTGGTACACCTGGATGACTAGGAACAGGAAATTGTTCAAGCTTGACTTCCTGTTTCACAGGGGTATAAATATGAGGTAACACATAGGCCAAATTCCCTTAGACATTCATAACAATGGGTAAGACCAAGGAATATACCTGTGATGTGCGGAAAAAGGTTGCTGAGCTTCACAAAATGGATAGTGGCTATACGAAAATAGCAAAAGCATTGAAAATACCCATTTCCAGCATCAGGACAATAATTAAGAAGTTCCAG
Source organism: Ictalurus furcatus (assembly GCF_023375685.1). Taxonomy (NCBI): domain Eukaryota; kingdom Metazoa; phylum Chordata; class Actinopteri; order Siluriformes; family Ictaluridae; genus Ictalurus; species Ictalurus furcatus. The sequence goes on along the minus strand of NC_071255.1, from coordinate 11,801,909 downwards.
TCAACTGGAAATGTTATGAATCAACCTGGAAGAGGACGTATGTCTATATCGCCTCAACACACAGTGAAGACGATGGTTTGAGTGAACAAAACATTTCCTGGGGTCAGAAAGTCTTCAAAACTACAATCAAAAGTCACCCACATCACCACAAGTTGTTTGGAAGGGTTTCAAGAAAAAAAAGGCTCTACTCTCATCCAAAAACAAACTCAAGCATCTTCAGTTTGCCAGACACTACTGGAACTTCAAATGGGATAGGGTTCTATGGTAAGATGAAACGAAAATAGAGCCTTTTGGCAATAAACACCAGGCGTGGTTTTGGTGCACACAGAGAGGTTGCCATATGGAAAAGTACCTCATGCCCACAGTTAAAAATGGTGGTGGCTCTTTAATGTTTTGGGGCTGTTTTTCTGTCAGAGGAGCTGGACATTTTGTAAGGATACAGCACAATGATGTAAGGATACATGATGGCATCATGGACTCTATCAAATATCAACAGATATTAAATGAAAACCTGACTGCCTCTGGCAGAAAGCTTCAAATGGGATATGGTTGGACATATCCAGCAGGACAGTGATCCAAAACATACATCAAAATCAACAAAAAAATTTATTACTGACCACAAAATCAAGGTCCTGCCATGGCCATCCCAGTCCCCTGACTTGAAATCTATAGAAAACTTGTGCAGTGAACTGAAGAGGAGAGTCCATCAGCATAGATTTGAAAGATCTGGAGAGATTCTGTATGAAGGAATGGTCTCAGATCCCTTGCCATGTATTCTCCAACCTCATAAGGCATTATAGGAGAATACTCAGAATCTGTTATCATGGCAAAGGGAGGTAGCACATAGTATTGACGAAAAGGGTGCCATATATTTTACATGTTTGATATCCATGAGAGCAGAGTATTTTGTGATTTTTTTTTTAAACAAAAGTTCAAAATGTTAAACAATAAAGACAAATTTTCACAGCCTTCTTTGCTCATATTTACCAAGGGTGCCAATATTAGTTGAGGGCACTGTGTTACCACCTTTTTACATGCATTAGACCTTATCACATAACTGTAATGTGTAGTTGTGCCACATTCTTACTTCATTTAACCTTTTGCTGAAACAAGTACATTTGTATTTGATCTATATTACCGTCATTGTGTTTTGGAGTGGAACTGGACATCGCAGCCATATAAACATTTTCTGGTGGATCCTTCAGTTTGCAGTACACACTAGTTTCTTCTCCTTCTTCGTCTTTTTCTTTTTCTTTCACTTTTTTAGCTTTCATGGGAAGAAGAAATAATGACAAAGTTGATTCAATATGAGAAAATAATTCGACTAATTTATCAAATTATTTTCATACATTTTGCTTCTTTAAAATGATGAAATGTACTATTTATTTATTGATGCTCTGACTGGGTTAGAGTTTCTGTTTATTTAATTTTATTAGTGTTAACTCCTTGGCTTTACGTGCTACACTGTTGTATTTGTTACAAGTCTTCAAAAGGTAAGGACATTATATTTATTATTGTGTGCAGACTGTTTATCAGTCTTGGTAATTTTGTTGGTTAGTCCAGTTTGCTCTCCGAGTTGTTTTCACATTGTGGACAACATTTGGTTTTTGTAGGATACACTGCTGTCTCATTTGTTTATGGAGACTTTGGGTGTGGGTGTTTGGAGGATTGTGAGAGTAAGCAGAATATGCCAATGCTTTGAAGGATGTAATGTTATTTAATTGCAAATCTGTTTTTAGAGGATTTAAACCTAACATGGTGAACAAATTATATTATAGAATTCAGGCAATTTTACTGGGGTTTTCTCATACAGTGTAGCAAGTAATAATCTGGAAAGACCTTTGTAATATCACAGTCTAAAACTGGATTTAAAGAGAAGCAAATTAGTAAATGAATCACATGTAAATGAATCACATGAAAATGTATCACTTGAATATGAATCACATGAAAATGAATCACATGTAAAGGAATCATACGTAAATGAATCACATGAAAATGTATCACTTGAATATGAATTTCATGAATATGAATCTCATGAAAATGAATCACATGTAAATGAATCACATGTAAATGAACCATATGAAAATGAATAAATAAATTAGACAAAAAAAAAAAAGAAATGTACTATTTATATTAATAGTTTGACATTGTTAAATCCAATGGTTAGAGACCATTGGTTAATAAATTTAATCATTCAATGGTTAATAAATTTCTTTTTATATTAAATTTAATAAAATCAGTGAAGTTTAAAAAACATATTCATAGCATATAAGGGACATTTATCTATGACTTATTATTTATTACATTTTAATTTTGGTCATTTATTGCAACCAAAAAAGGTTAACTCTCGTTTAACATCTATACACTTCAGTGTATAGGAACAAGCTAATGTTATATGAAACATTTTGTTTTACATGTGCAACTCCTACAGTCTGTCATTCAAAACATCCAAAACTGTAATTAAAAAAAAAAAAAAAACTTTTTTTTCAAACTCTTGTTACTACAGTAACAATTTCAACTACTCTTAAATATTTCTGCAATAGTTGTTAGAATATAAATGTGATAAAATATATAGCTAAACCTCAACACAATGCTTGGAAAATAATGCTCTGTGCATTACACTTTACAGTGCATCCGGAAAGTATTCACAGCGCTTCACTTTTCCCACATTTTGTTATGTTACAGCCTTATTCCAAAATGGATTAAATTCATTATGTTCCTCAAAATTCTACAAACAATACCCCATAATGACAACATGAAAGAAGTTTGTTTGAAATCTTTGCAAATTTATTAAAAATAAAAAACAAAAAAAGCACATTTACATAAATATTCACAGCCTTTGCCATGACACTCAAAATTGAGCTCAGGTGCATCCTGTTTCCACTGATCATCCTTGAGATGTTTCTACAACTTGATTGGAGTCCACCTGTGGTAAATTCAGTTGATTGGACATGATTTGGAAAGGCACACACCTGTCTATATAAGCTCTCACAGTTAACAATGCATGTCAGAGCACAAACCAAGCCATGTCCAAGGAATTGTCTGGAGACCTCCGAGACAGGATTGTATCAAGGCACAGATCTGGGGAAGGGTACAAAAACATTTCTGCAGCATTGAAGGTCCCAATGAGAACAGTGGCCTCCATCATCCATAAATGGAAGAAGTCTGGAACCAGCAGGACTCTTCCTAGAGCTGGCCGCATGGCCAAACTGAGAGATCGGTGGAGAAGGGCCTTAGTCAGGGAGGTGACCAAAAACCCAATGGTCACTCTGACAGAGCTCCAGCATGTCTCTGTGGAGAGAGGAGAACCTTCCAGAAGAACAACCATCTCTGCAGAACTCCATCAATCAGGCCTGAATGGTAGAGTGGCCAGATGGAAGCCATTCCTCAGTAAAACGCACATGACAGCCCGCCTGGAGTTTGCCAAAAGGCACCTGAAGGACTCTCAGACCAAAGATTGAACAAAGATTGAACTCTTTGGCCTGAATGGCAAGCGTCATGGCTAGAGGGAACCAGGCACCACTCATCACCTGGCCAATACCATCCCTACAGCGAAGCATGGTGGTGGCAGCATCATGGTGTGGGGATGTTTTTCAGCAGCAGGAACTGGGAGACTAGTCAGGATCGAGGAAAAGATGAATGCAGCAATGTACAGAGACATCCTTAATGAAAACCTGCTCCAGAGTGCTCTGGACCTCAGACTGGGGCGAAGGTTCATCTTCCAACAGGACAACGACCCTAAGCACACAGCCAAGATAACAAAGGAGTGGCTACAGGACAACTCTGTGAATGTCCTTGAGTGGCCCAGCCAGAGCCCAGACTTGAACCCGATTGAACATCTCTGGAGAGATCTGAAAATGGCTGTGCACCGACACTCCCCATCCAACCTGATGGAGCTTGAGAGTTCCTGCAAAGAAGAATGGGAGAAACTGCCCAAAAATATGCGTGCCAAGCTTGTAGCATCATTCTCAAAAAGACTTGTGTAATTGGTGCCAAAGGTGCTTCAACAAAGTTTTGAGCAAAGGTTATGAATACTTATGTAAATGTGCTTTTTTTGCTTTTTATTTTTAATAAATTTGCAAAGATTTCAAACAAACTTCTTTCATGTTGTCATTATGGGGTGTTGTTTGTAGAATTTTGAGGAAAATAATGAATTTAATATATTTTGGAATAAGGCTGTAACATAAAAAAATATGGAAAAAGTGAAGCACAGTGAATATTTTCCGGATGCACTGTAAGTTAAATCTACTTTTTGATCACTTCCATTCCATATTCCTGATTATATAACAACATGCCCATTTTACTATATCATCCTATATTTTTATGTAACATATTTATATTTATATATTTTTAGCTATATTTTTTAAGTGCTATGAGTGTAAAAATGCAGAGACATCTGTGTCACACTATTGACTGATGAAGTCTCTGTTCTCTTTATTGACTTGTATTTTTTGCTTTTGCTTAAAAAAGTAAAGGTAGTCGCTTCCTTGCATTTGGCAGTGGAAGTAGACATTGAAGCATTATAAATATCTTCTGTTGGATTGTTCAGTTTGCAGTATACATTAGTTTCTTCTTCTTTTTTTATTTTTCTTCTGCCTTTTTATCAGCTTCTAGGGAAACAACAAAAAAAGGGGATGAACAAATGTTTTTTTAAATGAGAAAGTTTGACAAAGACAGGGGTGTTAGCTGAACTGTTAAATCATCCAGTGTGTTGTACCGAAATCTAACGCCCAGACAAATCATACTCCACTTCGTGTGCATGCATGTCACACAGTTGATACGCGGTGCAGCAAGTTTGAACGCTCCTCTCTTTATTATAGCCGGTCATCAATCAATTTTTCACACAGGTGCACAAAGAACATACATTAAAGCTATGTCTAAACTTAAATTAATAAGCAGAAATTCATTCGGATAAAGGGTGCAAAAAACATGACATATCCTTAGGTTACTTACGTAACCCCGGTTCTCTAATAACAGAAGTAATAACTAAGGAATAACTAAGAACTGGAGTTCATCCGGAATTCACAGAACCACAGTTACATGTGTAATTAGAATTCTGTTTCCTTTCTACTGACCTCCAGAGGCAGTGTAACACTATTAGATGACATATGCCAACATAGTCACGAGGAATGCCACCCACCTGATGAAAATTTAATGCCGCTCCTGAAGAAACGAAGAACTAACGGCATGATGAGGAACAATGTTGACCTTATAAAACCGAGCAAATATGCATGGAGAAGCCCAGGTAGCGGCAGTTCAGATATCCGCCAAGGAAACTAGTCTAAAAACAACCTGAGAAGATGAGATATCCCTAGTGGAATGGCAAGTTAGTCTCCAGGGCAATGATCTCCCTGCTGCCTTGTAAGCCAACGCAATTGTCTCCATTATCCAGTGCGACAACCTCTGCTTCGACACTGGAGCACCTTTCTGTCTAAATTGAGCAGTAAAGCTTACATAACACTTCAAGGCATGAACAGGACACAAAAGTTGGGCACTTGGGTCAGGCCCTGTATGAAGAAGTATGAAAAGAGGCCAATTCAATGTGCTGGTTTATGAACTGAGGAAGAAGGACTATGGGAGGAAAAGAAGGATTGGGACATAGGACCACCCTGGAGTCATCTGGCAACCAATGCAAGAACAACTCACTAACAAACAGCAGGTGCAACTCATTGACTCGTTTTGCAGAAGCAGTAACCAACAAAAAAGCAGTCTTCAAGGACTGTTTTACAATGTTTCGCAAGGGCTCAAACTGGGATGAGCAAAGGAATGCAAGCATGAGTGGCAAATCCCACACAGGAAAGTGAGGATTCTGAGCAGGGTTCTGTCACGTATTGGACGTAATGGAGGTTAGGACGGATGCAAGTGCAGATAAGAGCTTTTAATAAAGAGAGGCAGGCAGACAAATCCAAATCATGAGACAATAGTGTGGTCAAAAACAGGCAATGGGTCAAGCGATCTGCAAATAGGCATAAATGAGGCAAGGCAAGAATTGAGAATGAGAAACAAGATCAAAGAACATGAATCTGTCACGAACCTCGAATCGACACGGAAGCAGGAGCGGGCAGCAGGTGTAGAGTGTCGTATCGGGAAGTACAAGAAACGTAGTCGTAAGATAGGCAAAGGTCAAGCGATCAGATGAACAACACAAACGGGGTCAGGCAGAGAGTGTAGTCAAAACCGGAAACAAGGGTCGAGGATCACAAGAAGACAAACTAACTAGAACGGCTTGGTAACGCAGAGAAACGAGTTGACTGAACGTATACTTCGCATAGATTCTGGGTGAATGACATCCCTAAGTACTAGCGGTGAGAGTGTGTGTAGATTGGTGCCAGGTGTGTCTGATCAGAACTCCGGGGATGGTGAGCGCATGCGTGCATGAGAAGTGAGTGTTGCATCTTGGGAATTTGAGTTCTGATCTGACTGAGCTGTGACAGAATCAAAATGAGGAACAGGGTACAAACACTTGGTATAGTGATAACACTCAATTCTTCGCAAAAAGTGAATGCCTCAAAAGTCCTTTTAAACTGTGGTGTAGTTGTGTGTAAGATTGGATGCAGGTGTGCGTGATTAGAATGAATGAGTGTTCTGGGAATTGCAGTCCATGGTGGCCATATTTGTAGGCCGCAGTGCAGGATGGGAAATGTAGTCACTGGTTTGCTGTGATATGACAGGTTCAGACGGTGTGCACCCTTCAGAAAACTGCAGACAAGACTGTGAGATCCCAGAGAAGATCCATGAACTGGAACATGCAGAAATCACGGCAACATACACTTTCAACATGGAAGCCACCTTGCCCACCTCCAGTAAATGTTGAAGAAAGCTTAAAATGCTCGGTATGTCATATGTTGCAGGATCAAGCCCTCGCTCCTCACACCATGCAGAAAAAATCTTCCAATGGGAAGCATAAATCTGTCATGTGGAAAAGCCCTAGCATTAGAGATGGTGTGAATAACCGCAGGGTCACAATGCTACAGAGAAGGATTTAACCCAATGGCCAGACCTAAAGCTGTAGACAAGTTGGATCCGGGTGCCAGCTGGGAGAGGAGGTCCTTCTTGAGGGGAAGTTACCATGGATTGCCTGTCAGTAGTCTCAGTCTCAAAGGAATAAAGGAAATCATGGTCTGGCTGGCCATCGTGGTGCCATTCATGAGACAGTGCATCTCCACTCTTCCAAATCGTAGCCAGATCTCCTGCACTACATCTGGATGAAGCCTCCATTTGCCTGGATGTACTTTGTCCCTGGAAAGAGCATCCGCAGTCTGGTTGCACACTCTTGGAATATGACCTGCCCTCAATGAAGCAAGTCATGGCTGACACCATGTCAGGATCTTGTGAGCAAGCTGTAGAGACCTGCAGGACTTTGTGCCACCCTGATGGTTCAGATGGAACACTGTGGAGGTATTGTTGGACCGAACGAGAACATGGCAGCCTGTCTGGACCGACAGGAAATAGAGAGATCTAAGAAAACTGCACATAGTTCCAGCAGGTTGATATGTTCTGTGGCCTGGGTCGGTGTCCAGCGCCCGCAAATACCCCTCTGATTCCATGTTGCCCCCCACCCTGTGAGGGAAGCATCTGTTATAACCAACTCCTGATGAGAGGGAACAACACCCAGAGGCACTCCTGCCCTCAGAAAATCTACCTGTCTCCACCATCTCAACTCACATATGCAACGGTGAGAAATTCCAATCAGTCGATGGTAATGTCTGGTGCGATCTAGAGTGGTCTGAGGAGGAGTAAACCCAGAGGAATCACCATTGCAGCTACTGTGAACATCCATATTAGTCAGTGTGAGGGAAAATGGATAAACACCGATTTTTTTTTAACCATTAAAGGGGAAACTGAAACAGTAACATCCTCTGACGCTGAGCAGGAAAACAAGGTGTGTAAATGTCTATATGACTTCCAGTTTATGTGAACATGATATGAGCCGAGCATAAGGAAAGATAATGTACTTTGCAACTTATACAATGATAGCTTAGCTGTGCCTCCCCTTGGCTAGCAACACCAAACTAGCCCAGTTAGAAAAGTTTTATTTTTTATTGGTTTGGTAGTTCTACAAACAGTGACAACACCCAAGGTAAGTGTTATGATAAATCCAACTTTTTCTGATCATGTATGACATGATCAGAAAAAGTTGACTTTCACTTTGTAGTGTATTTTTGTAGGTTTGATAGGTTTTGAAAGTAACATGAAAATAAAGTAATTAGTAATCTGGTTACTTTTTACATGCAGTAATCATTAAAGTAATCAGATTACAATTTTATAGTAGTAATTAGTAATCTGTAGTGGATTACTTTTTTTGAGTAACTTACCCAACACTGCTCCTGAGACAGGGTGGCAGACATCAGGTAGGAATTCAGGGTCATTCCTATGAATGTGGTGGTCTGTTTTGAAATCAGACAGCTCTTTTTCCCATTCACAAAAAAAAAAACCCAACTTCTGCACATATCTCAAAAGCAGTCTGGAGTCTTGCGCAGACTGCCAATTCATGGGGGTACAAAGAAGCCAGTCATCCAAATAAGGCAGAATACGCATACCTTTCATCCAAAGAGGAGATAGAGCCACGCTCACACAACTTGTGAAGACACGAGGAGCAAGGGGAAAACAGAAAGGTAGAACCTTGAATTGGTAGGCTTGATTCAGGAAACTGAAACGCAGAAACTTTCTGGTGAACGGCAATTCAGACGTGAAAGTATGCATCTTTCAAGTCGACACTTGCAAACCAATCATCTGCTTCTACAGACTGGAGAACATCAGCTGTGCACAGCATTCAAAAAGGAAGGGACTTCAGGAACAAATTCAGATGCCTCAAATCAAGAATTGGGTGGAAACCACCATCCTTCTTTGGAACAAGAAAATATGTTGAATAGAACCCGTCTCTGTGAACAAGGGGATGAACTTTTTCTATGGCTCCCTTCTCTTACAGTGAACAAATTTCCCAAGAGAGTGCCATAGTCTGAACTGCTTCTCTAACAATCGTAGGAACAATTCTTGGAAATTTGGGAGGCCGGCATCGAATCTGTGGAGTGTATCCCCTGATCGGAGTCATCAAAACCCAGGGGTCTGCTGTGTTGGTCCTCCAGTATTCCAACTGTCCTATAGAAAAATGATAAACTGCTGGCCTGAGTGTCTCAGGCTTTATGTGTGCGACTTTTAGTGGTCGTGGGGGGGCGCTGACGGGGTCCTTCTGGCAATGGTCGATGAGGTGGCTGAAAGGCTCTAACATCTTCAGTAACATGAGGTCTTTGAGGGGCCTGTGACTGAGGCGTAGCTTGCCAGTAGAAACGTTGCTCCGATGCGGCATAGTGATGTCATAGATAGATGAGGTCTGAACTGCTGGCTTCCTAAAGGTAGGGTAGCACTGCACCTGCATCAGTTGACAAGTGACCTCAGACAGCTTTATCCTCTTTTCCAACAGTTCCAGAACATTAGGACCAAATGTTGGTCCTAATGCTCGGGAACAAATGGAAGATCTCTCAAGGTTTTCTTACAGTCCTCAGGTAGCCAAGCAAACTTGTGGAGCATAAACAAAAGCTTTTAAAGCTTAAACAAAAATTCTGGCAGCGCATTCATGAACCATGATTAGCAAAAAACTTAGAAAACTGATGAAAAAGAATGCTGTTTATTTGTAGACCATGTTAATTTTTTTGTCACTGAGTGTGCATATTTTTTTTGTTTCTTGAAAAGTTACGTTCAATATTTTTGACACAAATTTAATTCCATACTCTGTAGCATCCATCCAGAGGTGACATCCTAAAGCCTGATTGCCCACTCCAGGGGGGTTGCAATGCTGGGGTGTGATGAGCTCTAGCAGTGAATTTACGAGGGAAAGCCTCGCCCTCCTGTCTCCTTAGATCACTTTGCTACCTCATGGCAGTGACTGAGGCCCCAAAAAGGAAATCCACCTTCTCTCTGTCTGACAGCTCCGACTGCCCCAGCCACAGAGCCCACTTGCCCATCACTGCCAGTCTAATCCAATGCTGTGACCACAGTTCTGGAACACACCCCTAGATGTTCTCAAGCTGAGATCTGCAATAACACAGCTTTCTTCCCAGAGAGCCAGGTTTGGTGTCCCGGCATCCATTTGCCTCCCCATTTCCTCTATGAGCTCCGCTTGATAAGCAGTGAGGAAAGACATGGCATTAAGAGCCCTCACTGCCAAGCCTGAAGATCAGTAGATTTTCTGTAAAACCAAGGCTGTTAAGCATTCAGTACGTCCTGGCAACGAAGCTGAGGTGGAAGAAAACGATGCCTTGTGGTTAGGGTGCAGATGATGAGCCACTGACAGCTCAACTGGAGGGGGATTTGACATCCCTAAGTCCTCCATATTGTGGATGTCCAGCTTAGAAAAGCTTGTGAAAAAGGTTTATCCCAAAAAAAGTTTCATATCTGAATTGCACACAGGGAATGTGGGAATGAGCTGTGACCGGGGAAGATTTCTCTCCATTCCCTGGCCCACCTGCTGCGACCGCCAAGCAATAGTTTTGCCGCTGCCATCCAGTACATTTCAATAAGGTCAAACACTGCCTGAACTGGGGAGGGGGACCCCTTCCTTAATGCACTGACTGGCCAATAGAAATTTATCAGGAGGATCACATCGTCTTCACCCTCCTCGCCTTCCTCATCTAATAGACCACTGAAAAAAAATCTAATGAAAAACATGACAATGCTTTTTGGACCTTTGTATGTTGGAAAATTGTTTAGAAACAATTTAATTATTTAAATCATATATACTAATATGACTAATAATTTGGTTTACTTTCCATCCATCCATCCATTTTCTATACCGCTTATCCTACAGGGTCATGGGGAACCTGGAGCCTATCCCAGGGAGCATAGGGCAAAAGGTGGGGTACACCCTGGACAGGGTGACAATCCATCACAGGGCAGAATCACATACACATTCACACACTATGGACACTTTGGACACACCAATCAGCCTACCATGCGTGTCTTTGGACTGGGGGAGGAAACCCCCCACAGCACGTGGAGAACATGCAAACTCTGCCCACACAGGGCTGCAGCGGGAATCGAGCCCCCAACCCTGGAGGTCTGAGGTGAACTTGCTAACCTCTAAGCCACCATGTGCCCTACTTCTATTTTTTGAGATATAATGAAACATTGACATATAACTTTCATACAACTTTAAAAAATGTGAGAGTATGCCATCTACCGGCCTACAGTTACACTCAGTGCTCAAAGTGAGCCAGTACTCACCGGTACACAGTACTAGCACTTATACATTTTACTCTTTGGCGTACCGTGACTTTTTCTTGCATACCGGCACTTCTCAAAAGCTGCCGGTCCTCTTTTCTGCCTATCTCCATAACAGGTTCTGGGCAATTCATAATTACCCTACATAAACTACATTACCCAGGGGGCACTATGTGATGCTCACCTGTTCCCGTTCTCTCACAAGTCTCAATTAATTTTTTTAGGTTTCTTTTTAAAATTCAAGATAAATAATGTTAATGTTCATCTATCGTTATGTAATATAACGTTAATGCTAATCTAAGTAACCTAACAATAATGCTAATTAACATTAATGCCAATAATGTTGACCTGGCTCCAAAAGAGCACAAAGTGAACACGTGAGTCAGACAATGAGTACATTTACATGCACATCAAATTCCGTTTAAAGGCTACATTCTGGTTGCAGCCACATTCCGAATATGATGTTTATATGTGTACAGGCATCAAAATATTCCTGTATTCTTGCTTGTTGTAAGTATACCTGAGTTGCCAATATTAAATAGGTAACTTACAGCTAAGCATCTGTTAACACCCACAATTCGAACTGAGCATGTGCATATATCTCCTTTAATTGGATTTTCTGAATAAGGTATTTACATGCAACAAAATTATGATAAACACACACACACATACAGAACATATTAATAACAAAACTAATAGGTATATAGTATCATACAAGTATCATACAGATATTGCATTATTATATTATTACATTATTACAGTAACATACATATATTATTACATTCTTAAATTATTATCTGTTATTGTTCTATATTTTAAAATTAATAGTTTGGCAAGTGGTCGTGAACTTCAGCGATATCTCCTAGTATCTTTTATTCACTGAAGAAATTCAGAAAGTAATACTTAATGATTAGCCATTACCGGCCGACACACACGCCAACATGTAAATAAGGGGAGAACTGGCATTTTTTCCCACTTCAAACACTGGTTACATTGCAAACATTTAATTGCCTTGTATATTAGACAATGTAGGGGAATATATATTGTGTGATAAACTCTATATAAAGCCTACTTTCAGGAAAAAATAGTTTTTTAACATTATGATTATACGTGATTAAATATTAGTATTTTTAAAATACATGTATATATAAGTGCAATGGGAAGAGTAATACAACACGTTACTACAAAACACTGCATGAACTAATAAGAAATATCAACAGCACAAACGTCTTGGCTCTGAAGGTCAGGCAGCAGGACATTCATTTCAATGTGAAACTAATAGTTTTGCTTTGGCAACTTGAATCTTTATCCCTAATGCTTTCAAAGCCTCGGCAGTTTCAAGTTGAATGGATCTGCCATGTTTCTTTGCACCTTTTATCCAAACGAATTCAGTTTCTACTTATTAATTTAGATTTAGACATCTTCCATGTACAGTATATGTTTTTGGTGCTAGTTCTGTGAAAAATCAAAGGGGAGTATGATTTGTCTGTGCATCAGATTTTGGTACAACAGTGGGGTTAAAGAAAAAAACCTTCAGGGCTATAGACCTGAATGCGCAATGCCAGGGCTGAATGCGTGATGCCCCTGGACAAAAAGTCAGGCACGGCAAAGGTACAAGCAGAAGAACTTATATGGAAATTTGCTAAGGTTTAAGTGTAAGTAGCTTATCAGTTTCCAAATACCCATTTGGAGAAGACACAATGCTATCAGTGCAAACTCTTTTTTAGGTTTTCTTAATTTTTTTTTTTACCTTTTGTTCCTTCCATGTTGCCTTTCTCTGTATCCATATTGTCTGGTACTTCTGCTGGAATGAGCTCTTTCATCTCTACCGTCATTTTCTCTCCGTCCATGGTCTCTCACGTTCTGTGCTGATCTTGTTTTGTTTTCTTGACCAAACCCCTTACTGTCCGAAGGCAGAAAAAAAAGACTTACATAACAGAGACTTATATAACTTATATAATCAGGGGCAGAATTGGCACTAGGCACCTAGAATTTCCTGAAATGTATTCTTGGCATGTTTTCACCGATTTTTTGAGGAATCCCCCTGAGATGCTTTTTAAACAGTATTAAAGGACCTCCCACTTACGCTGGACACTTGACAGCTTTTCAGAATATTTTGCTCCAAGTCATCCCTTTAAAAATATTTTTTTGTAAATAAAATGATAGTTTTCTAATGAAAGAATTGAATATGTTGGCATAATTATATCTTTGTCTACAACACCGATTTCAAACATTCAATCATACACCTTCAGATCAAAAGGTTTTTAAGATCATGAGAAACATTTAATTCTCCAAGTGTCTCCAAACATTTGACTGGTAGTTTATTATATTATATTAGTTCACGCTCATCCCATGTCTTGCTGTCTTCACACTTACTAACATGCCATTAACACAACACAGCCACCTCTCTCTTTATTTCATGACTTTTGTCAGCTATTGTCACTACTTCTTCTAAAAACCCAAGTGTCCGAATTGCACTGTTTAGTCTGGCAAGGATTACTGTAACACAATGTGGTGTCCTAGGGTGCCCTAAATATCAATTTGTCAACAGGGTCATATATTTAATGAGTCTTTATTGGTCACATATACATTAGAGCACAGTGAAATTCTTTTCTTCGCATACCCCAGCATGCCAGGAAGCTGGGGTCAGAGCGCAGGGTCAGCCATGATACAGCGCCCCTGGAGCAGAGAGGGTTAAGGGCCTTGCTCAAGGACCCAACAGTGGCAGCTTGGCAGTGCTGGGGCTTGAACTCCCGTCCTTCCAATCAGTAACCCAGAACCTTAACCGCCAAGCCACCACTGCCCCAGAAATAATGGTAAATAAGCCTTACACTTGACGTAAATCCTTAAATCTGTCTCAATTTCCCCTCGAGCTAGTTCTGTAGCATGCAGCGTGCTCGGAAACCCGAAGCGCGAGCTCGTGGATGGCATCCATGTGCCTGAGCCTCATGGATGCCTCGTTGACCTTCGTTAAGAACGCGAGCTCGTTACGAACACGAGCTCATTACAAACACACGCTTTTAGGTCTTCAGTGACATTGACTTTGTTTACTTTCGACACATGCTTTTGTTATGGTTTATGTCCTGTATTGTCATTGGTTGTTTCCCCATATGTGTCACCATTGTTTTCAACTGTCTTGTGTTTCACCCAAATTATGTTTGTCATTTAAACCCTTCGTGTCTCTTTGCACTTGGCCAAGTGTTAAGCATTATCACCATACCAAGCGTTTGTACCCTGTTCCTCGTTTTGATTCATGTTCTTTGATCTTATTTCTGATTTCTTGTTCTCGATTCTTGCCTTGCCTTGTTTATGCCTGTTTGCTGATCGCCTGACCCACTGCCTGTTTTTGACCATGTTACTGTCTTATGATTTGGATTTGTCTACCTGTCTCTCTTTATTAAAAGCTCTCATCTGCACTTGCATCCGTCCTAGCCTTCATTACGTGAAATATGTGACAAAATCCTCAAAGTTGTAAAAAGTATATTAATTTTTATAGTCTGTGTGTGTGTGTTTCTCTCTCTCTCTCTCTCTCTCTCTCTCGATTATATATATAAAATATGTTTACATCTCTTCCAGTAAATAATATATAGAGAAAATATCACAAATATTTTTAAAGGTCTAGTCGTTATCTTAATCAACTGGTGCCTCCAGTTGGCTGGTATCCACTCGTCCAATCCCATATATGTCAAGTTTCGAATTAGACACAAACTCCATAACAAGAAGCTTTCAAAGCTTAAAGAGGCAGAAACATAACCAACATATGTAGGCTCCCTCTGTCCTGAGTAAAAATGTTGTTGCAAAATGCTGTACATTTAATTTCTAAAAAAAAATTGAAAATATTGTGTATATTTATGATTGTTGGCAACCGTTGTATGATGAATTGTTGAAAATGTACAAAATAAAATTTGTTGAAGGATTACCACAGACTCTGAATGATGATGCTCTGTTTCCGGCCAACACGGTTAATTTGTTAATCCTCGATGATCTGAAGGAAAGAGGCCAGCGGGAGCAACGAAGTGGAGAAGGTCTTTACCCAATATGTACATCATAGAAATCTTAGCGCTATTTATATTGTACAGAATTTATTTTGCCAAGGGAAAGTCAGTAGGACCATCAGCTTAAACACAAATTATCTAATGTTGTTTAAAAATCCCCGAGATGCTAATCAAGTCAGTGTTCTAGGAAGACAAATGTATCCCGGCAACACAATTTTTTTTATGGAATGTTATCAAGACGCAACCAGCAAGCCTTTCGGGTATCTGCTGATTGATTATAAAACAAAAACACCTGAACACTATCGGCTCAGAACAGATTTACTTGCGCCACACCCTGTGGTATATCTCCAGAAAAGAAGATAGCGAAATGTCTGCCAGACTTTGTAGAACCCTGCCGCTTTTAAAAATATTATTAAAAGCATCACCCAAACAAAGACGGATTATTTTACAAACTGCCACAGACGAGCTCATTGCGACATTGTGTGAAGTAGCTCTTAATGTTCTCTACGGTAATATACCTCTCACATCTCAACAATACCAGAAGCTCAGAAAAAGGAAAAGCGTAATCAAATTTGTAGCGGATAAGACTGTTGGTGTTAAAAGAAAGAGACGTGCAATAAATCAACAGGGGGGCTTTCTTCTACCGCTCTTAAGCTTGGCTATTCCTTTCATCTCCAGCCTGATTGCATCTAGATAACAGAGGAAATGGAGTACGCAGAGAAAATGTTTTTAGTCCCGCAGCACCAGTTGGACAAACTAAAGACCGGGACAGCACGCGAATCTATTCAGCAAATCGTGGAGAATGATTTTGACATAGCTATAAGAAATATCTTACATCGCTCTGACTTGGACAGTTATGAAAAAGCGAAGCTGTACACAAACGTTTTACAGCGCTTTTTAACAGTCGCTAAACAAGGGGACCGTGAAAACAGCACATTAACATTGACACCTATGCAGACTGAGCATCCTGAAAAAGAAAAGCCATCTGCGCCGCCCGGCGTAAACAACCAGGACAGTTTAGATAACGTAGCGGCTGATACTTTGAAGAATATTCCGCAGAGGAGTGTAAAAAACGCTCGCTACATTTTAGATAAAATGTCTAAAATGAAAGATGTCACATCTTGGGACGATTCAGGAGAGTTTGTGTTTAACGGTAGAACTATTCCTGGCTCACATATGCTCGATTTAGTTAAAGGCATCACGGCTCCGCAAAAGATTTCTGATGCCCGAAGACCTGTCGGTTGGCTCGAATTTCTGGAGGCTTTTGCTACTTTAAACATACCATACTCAACGGTGCCAAACCATTACGTCAGACACGCAATTAACTCTTTCAAAACCAAATCGACTTCGCCTATAACCAACTCGTCTAAGAAGCGTAAAAAACAGAAAATACTTCCGAGCACACCATCAGCACAATCAAATTATTCAGATGGCCCTGTATTCAAATCACCCACTCTTGACCCGAGTCAGTGGCTACATTTTTAATCCACGAGTTTTCTATTGTTTATGACCTTGTTATTATCTGTATTGCTGTATGTGGTGTATGTATAACAATAATAATAATAATAATAATAATAATAATAATAATAATAATAATAATAAAGAGTCAAAAAAAGAAGAAATCTCTTTTCTTTGTTTTTATTGAAAAATGTAGTGTTAGACATAAACATTTCACCTGTCTGAACACAACGAATACATCTGAAAACATTTTCATTACAAAGACCTTTTTTAGTTTTAGTTTTTTCATAAATGCTGACACCATCTTGTCATTTTTAATAAAATCGCCGGTATACATCTTCAACACACGGTCATAACCATGTCCCTTCACCATGTGATAGAGAAAAAACACACAATGCTGCCCGCAGGTCTCTGATGAAAAATCTTGGACTTGTACTGCTGAATGTTGAATCACTCTAGAATTGCGGTTTAGAAAGTTTTTGATATTCTGTGGAAAACGATTGTCATCTGGTTTATTACCAAAGCTGTCAAAAAAACAACCCACGCCGACCTCGTTTATGTAGATGGCTAGCCAGTGTTCACCCGGGAGTCCTGAAGGATGCGTGTTGATTATCACCATGGATGGTAATTTTCTTAAGGGGGCTTTTGGTAGGTGGTCACACGGTAGTACGCCAAGAAAATGGGTATTACAAGAGATCTTATCCATTATAGCCGTAAGCTGGATGGTGTCCATTTTGCCTATTAATAGTAATCAACCAGGATCTGTCTGCGATTTGACACTTCGATGATGCTGTCAAATATGGCATAAACAATTAAGTTGATCGTTCGGGGTAGAGGTTGTCTAAAAAGTGCTCCTAGCCTAATGTTCCCAGACTTGATAAGCGACACGTGTTGACTGCAGTCTTCGTCCGGCGTGAGATTAAACGCATAAAGGGTATACCCATGCAGAAAATCCTCCCTATCAATAGCTAGAGGTTGATTTTTAAGATGCTTTCCAGAAGCCAGCGCTAACTGGTAAAATTCGCGTACCGCAGAGCCATTTCCATATTCAGGCTGCAGAGGTTTAGCGGGGTGCTGTTGGCCGTCCAGATAAACTGCCAAAAATTCTAGGTCATAGTTTTTAAAGGCGAACGGATTTTTATTATACGAGCCAGTAAACGCATCATTATCAACCATAGCCAGGACAACGGATTTTGGTAGAGTTCCTAAGAACAAGTTTTCTTGATTACAAACACGTGAGCCTACAGGGATTGAGAAGTTTTTCACACATACCCTGTCGATGGGGTATTTGGCTGGCGTCGAGAGCAATGCTTGCGCGTGCCCCAATCTCACACCTGGTGATACCGACACTTTTTTCACAAACAGTGAAGCTGACACGATGTTTAGTTTATAGGCCACAGCGTCGCTCCTCATCAAACAGAATTCATCTTTTGCCCTCGTCATGCGAATTTTAATGTCCACGCCGTTAAGCATTAGTTTTTCTTGAAAGAATATGTCACTGTGAATGGGGGCCAGTAGTTCAACAACGTTGCTGGCGTTGATAAATGCAGCTTGTTTGGTCAAACCTCTATTACCACTAGCGGGGTCCGTTACGTCCATGTGACCGGCAGTGTCTTTGTAAAAGAGCCCCGCTGAGAACAGCGTTTCAAGAGCGTCTTTACCATAATTGGTGAGACCCTCTATTATGCATCGATAAGGATATGTGTTGGAACTTTGTGATATGAGACGGTCTCCAAGCGACACGTCCACTTGTGAAAATATCGTAGATCCGGCATAGTTAATAAGTCCCACTGGGGCTCCGTCTGCTATGTCTGTGCCGTCTGCATTAGTGATTTTGACACGCAAAAAAACAGGGTGTTGTTTAGGTCCACATAATCCTCTCCAGTCCCCGCTATAAAAAACTCCAGAGGCGATGTTTCTGATATTGCTGACAACGGTGGTACTTCTATATATGTATTTTTTTCAGTAACGGTTTGTGTTAATGGTACTGTGAATAGGTCCAGCTCGGTTTTTAAGCATTCTTCTGACATATTGTGTAGTAAAGACATGGTCTAAAATATTGTTGTAACACAGGTCTTTGGTCTTTTTGCTGTAGAGCTGGTTGGTGTCTTCTTGTGCTTGCGTTTTACAACTGACGATTTCTTGGTGTTATGTTTTCTTTTCTTCATCGTTTGGCCACTCCTCCGAGCCATCTAGATGCTCTTCTGCGAGCCATCACCATTAGTCTGAATCTTGAGTGTTATTATTGTTGTTATTATTAAACGTATGCGATAATGTACTGCTAACAACATTGCTTAGTATGTTTTTTGCTGCTGATTTAAGATGTGGTGTGGCTATGCTAAAACCGCGTTTTAGCAAAGGAATGGCCATTCTAAAGAGACCTCTAAACACACCCCCTAACCCGGCTCCATACATAACTCCGCCCCCTGCATAACCGGGGAGCCCATTCCCCGCTTGATTCTGGTAATATTGGACATAACGCAGAGGGTTTGTGTGGTGATTGTTGAAATATGACAGTATTATTATTATTTTTTTAAACAAATTGTTTCATAGGCCTAAAATGCAGCTTGGCACACACCTTCCCGTAACTGAAGCGCACGTCTCGATTTTGATCGTCTTTCACCTGTATGGTTATCTCACTGACGGACGATTTATTAACCGATACGTAGTGTGGGGTGTCGTATCTAACACTAACATTCTTGTGGTTCTCCCCCTCTATATGTACACATCTCAGTAGCGGCACGTAGAAATCCCCCACGGTCTGGTATTCTATGACATCGGTATAAATATACATACTGTAAAACCCGGCATTAATGTCAGCCTGAAAAAGCGCATAAGTCATGCCAGATCTTTCAAGAACATGGTCCGTAGTTTCAATAGCAACTCCCGGTTTTAATCCTAAAATATTGGCCACCTTTCCATAAAATGTCAGCAATGTCTTCGGAGGGCCTTTGAGAAAAATTTTATTTTTAACATGGTCATAGCCGAGACTCGCACGTTGTGTCAGAGTCGCGTTGGTCTCCCTGATCAAAAAAAACGACGTCGTCATAATATCCAGTCTTTAACCTGTAAGATGCGTTTGATATACTGCCTTCAATATTATATTCGGTGACCCGATTCTCAGTCTTCGTTGTTTCACCATAGTTGAAAATGAACGTAGCATCTTCCTCGTTAAATGTGTACCACGACAGCGGATATTCAAATTCGATTAACCCGACTTGCCATTCTCCTTTTAGATTGATAGTTTTCGATAATCGAGTTGTATAACACGATATACTATTTTCCGGATAAACAGTCCTTGAGGCATTACAGGGAAGCGTTACATAAAAACCACCCGCAGTCATGATTGGTTTTTTACATGAATGTGTGCCATCTACGAGGTTTCGTCTGTTTTTATGGGATTCTGTACATCGACCAATTCTTTCTTATCCACGATGCGAATTTTGAGGGCCATCCGAGCCATCTAACCAAAACCATTGTTTTTCGACCTTGTTTCTTCTTGTCTAAAATTTTTTCCACTTTAAATGTTTTGTTTTTGTTCACAAATATTTTTTGTAATTCCTCTTCATAAAAAACACCATCGATGAGATCGCCGTCATAATCACACAACCTATAGACGGGACGTTCGCGTGATATGCATTCTGTTATAGTGAAAAACTCGTGCGTGTAGTTTTCTTTATAACCTTTTGTGAACGGACCTCTTACTTTAGAAATTCTAACAATGTCGCCAACATTATATGTAAATTTAGGGGTTACGACGGGGGCCGTCTTTAGATCCATATAGGTTTTTATACATGGCAGATTCATTTTCTTTGGACACATCAATAGGTCTCATCTTAATGCTCCTGTGATAGCTGGCATTGTATCCGTCCGTGATGTCTTGTAGAATATCGATATAGTGTTTGGAGTTTGTAGCAGTTAAATATCTCCACATCCGCCCTTTTAAGGTCCTGTTAAACCGCTCGACGATGCACGCTTTTAAATCGGTGGCTGTTGCAAAATGTTGTATGTTGTACTTTTTTGTCATGCTTTGAAAATGTTTATTAAAAAATTCTTTCCCATTATCTGTCTGTAGTTTACGGGGCACCCTGCCCTCATCCAGTATAGATTGGAAAGCTTTAGACACCTCGACGCCGGATTTATTTTTTAAAACCCGAGTCCACGCATATTTATTAAACATGTCTATGCACGTCAACAGAAAATGAACGTTGTCGTTTTCCTTGGCGTATGCAGACATATCGACCAGATCTGCCTGAAACTGCATATCAATACCATAAACAAAAACACGATTTCTTTTGTATTTTAGCGGTGCAGTTCTGTGTAGCGTGTAAGCATCCTCGCCGGCAAGCCAATCCGAAACTTGTTTATCTGTTAAACGAACCCCTGTTTCTTTTAAAACACCGTCTTTTAAACGTTTTTTACCACCAAAAGACCCCACATTTGAAGGTGTGTAATAGACTTTTTTCAGGTCTGCTGTCATGTCTCCTGACATGTCCACACTTTAACAATCACAAAAGAATAACACAGATGGTCTTAAACGTCTTGGTATTTATTTCAGTAAAAGATCATAAACATTATCATACATCATCATTGAGGGAGTGTAGGAATTTTATACACATCACAGTGTTTTTGTCAACCACATACGCTATAAATGCGTCGATTATTTCACAGACATCTGTCTGGTCATTTCTCTACAGCAGAATTTCACACACATCATACACATATGTACACATACATAAAATGACTGCAATTCTAATATGTCTGCAACATTCAGTCACAAGATCTAGTAGTTTTGTGATAGAAACCAAAATCGGTTTGCATGCGTTAATACACATATGTACCAAAGCAGTCCAATCACACACCGTACCTCGCACAAGACACATCTGATTCACGAGATTTGTTAGACGTCTCGGGTCAACATCGCATCCGTTTACAGCTACGGATACACCAACACAGTCCGTAAGGCATTTGTACAACAGACTGGACATCTCACACCTAATACGGCGTTTAAGCAGACTCTTTGCTAATCCTGTAGCGCTGCACACATTCCCCATCTCAAACGGTTGGTATGACCCCCTTCCAGCTGTCCACGGCGTCGTAGACGATCTGCTCGCTGCTGACATCCACAAGTTTCTCTCTGACCTCGTTAAGCCTTTGCACGATGTACACTTCGTCCCACAGCTCGTGTAGAACGGCATCCACCGATCCTTGAATTCTCTGAGGGTTAACCTTCAAATCAAACCGACTCAAGGCTTGAGCGATGAAATGTTTAAGCCCAGGCTTGAGCAGATCACGATAGTTCCTCAAAGTATTTGTCAAAGAAATACGCGTCAGGTTCGAAGAGACAAGAGTGTCTAAACTGACTCGGATGATCCACTTCGCACCCCAAACAGAGATCTTTCAGTTTTTTATTGATAACATGCTCCAGAAGGACCACGACTGTCGCTTTTATAATCTTGAACGCGTCAGATCGAATACAGCCGTCTGTGTCACCAACACCTATGTACGCAGAGGCGCCAGTTAAAGAACCGCTGATTCCGTACGGAGTTGTGACGAAACTTAGATTATGATATCCTAATTCCTTGCAGAAATTATCCAACCACTTGTTGTCCTATGTTTGCGAAGTGGCCTCTAGCGTTGTCGCGTTGTCGTCAGGCAGAGCTGGCGCTGTCTCCGGGGTGTTGCTGTAGCAGGCGTATGTAGAATCTTGAGACATCTTCGTAATATGTGTTTGACTGTGACACAGGCCACCCCGTTTTTAATCATCACAGCATGAGGGCGGTCTTAAGAGAGGATCTCCGGAGTTGGTAACGCCCTGCTCGGGGTTAAACGACAGCTCCTTTACAACCTCATCACCCACACGAAGAATTTTTGACAAACTAATACATTGTTGTTTTTTTCTTGGAGCAAAAGTTAACTCCTCAATCTTTTCATCAGCACCTCCTATAGACGTGATGCAGAACCGTTTTCTAGAGATATTAGGAGTTCTCGGTGTAGCCATTGTAGCAGTTAGTTGCAGACTGTCTTCTGTGTTTAACCATAATGTCTTAACAAGCTATTTAAAAACCCATTAACAACCCGACAGACACTCATTATCATAAACAATCTGTAGGATCACACACGACCCCCCCGCTCATAAAAAAAACTCTTTGGTCAGGAAGAAACAAAGGGCCATAAATTAAGCACTCCTAGAGAAACGCAGGCCTGACAAGGACGAGGCCATAAATTAGCCCTCTAGTTCTACCGCTGTGATTGACATTTTGACAGAACGTACTGGCTACGATGAAAACACGTGTATGGGTGTGTTTAGAGAGAGAGAGAGAGAGAGAGAGAGAGAGAGAGAGAGAGAAGTGTCTGAAAACACGTATGTGTGGGCGGGGTTTAGCGAGAGTGAGGTGTCTCAGTTTAACTTCATTACTGCTTAACACAGCGACTGGAAGACATCTCTCGAAAAAAACTTATCTCCTAGTTTAAACATCTTTTAACCAGCACTTTAACATTTTTACCTCGTAAGGATCTTTGTTTAGAAGTCATGTAATATGCGCTATTCTTTTTAAACAGCTCTTTTAACCATTTTTACCTCCTAAAGGTTTTATGTGTTTTTTTGGAAGCCTAGTAATACGGATTCTTTTTAAACAGCTCTTTTAATCATTTTTACATCCTAAAGGTTTGTGTTTAGAATGTATGTAATACAAACGATTATTTTAAACAGATTCTTTTTTTTAAAATAGACGCTTTAACTCCTAAACTTTTTATTCAAATGTAAACCGGGATCCCTAAAAACATAATCAACAATTGTTTTCATTTATTTCACAAAACAAATATTCTACTCATATATGTACACATTCAAACATCATGCTTTTCTAACAGTGTGTTTACACAAACGAAATAAGGCCACACAGTAGCACAAACACATCCCCATATTAAAAACATTATTTCTTTTCAGACGTATTTCACCCCACCAAAAACCAAACTCATTAACATAAACACCTTTTGTTGGGAGGGGGGCTATTTCCCCCACACACACCTCTCCACAACACCCCCAGACACAAAGGAGCCAGATCGACCAACTGATACACGCCATAGGGTTACCCCCCTCACCACCCCTACAGACCTGCCAGTCAGGGATGCACAGAGGGTCATAAATTATCAAACACACTACTTTGATTGACAGTTTGACAGAAAGTGTATGATATAACTATTTAGCACTTGTGAGCTCCTCCACCACTGTTTTATATGAACAGCAAACAGAACAGAGCCCCAGGTTTATAACCTGAAAATTCTCACATGGTTGATACTGGATCATATGAACTATTTATATCAGTTCAAGTTCATGTGGTTGAGTGAAACTGCCCTCTTAGGATTTTCCACACATAAACTAAACTCTGTAATAAACAGCACTGTAAATGAATCCAGAAATTGTATGACATTTTCAAAAATATGTCTTCACTGCCAAGTCTAGTCGATCTTGTTGCTAATTGTTATGCCTCAAATACCCATAAAATATACTTCAAACTATTTCAGACATTTGACCCTGTCCACCACCTAGTGGCAGAGGCAAAACATCATCTTAACCTGCAATTTCCCCATCTGAACTCTAAATCAGTGGACTGTATACATGACCATCTATCCACACCAGCAATGTAGCCCATTATGCTCTTCACCATGTTTGAGCTGACTGTGGGAATGACTGATTAGTCTGTGGACCACACTATTGTGCATGTGGTCTTCTTCAGTGTGGTGTCCCATCTCCTCCTCCTCTGCCTCCTTAGGGCCATGATGAGTGACACACGGTGACACAGGAGATGAACAGGTAAGTATAAACGTAAAAAAAAACTAGAAATGGCTAAACTAAACCGAATGTAAATTTAGACAACGATTTGTGGCACTGAATGTAGTTTACTGTGTCATTTTGAATGATCGTTTAGTTTACTGTGGGTTCTGTGTATGTGTTAGCCACCTCTTTGATTCAGGAACATCAGCTGCTGTGGTGTTTATAACCAAGGCTGGGTATGTGTGGTTTGCACTACGGCCTGGGAGACCACCGGTATCTCCTGTAAGGAACACAAGTATGATGGCCAGTAATATTATAATCATGACCATATTGATCACCTTCATGATATTACCATATAAATCATAGTTTAAACCCTCATTTAACACTGTTTTTATTTCAGAGTGGAGAACTGCAATGACCAGATTATGCAAAAGATCAGACAGTATGTTGTGTTCACAAAATATGATGACACAGACAAGAAAGAGGGAAGTGAGAGAAACGACCAAGGCCCAAGACCCAGCAGATATGAAAAGCATGCAAGATATTTAAGTGCTTTGCTGGCAGATTACACACCACAGCCTTCTCATTTTAGACACAAAGAACATCAAGCATTCACATGCTCAAGAGATGAAACCTGTTTGAGAGATGAAACATGTTGGAAGTATATTGATTCTGTACAACTTCATGTCATTATGTTATTGAGTGAATGTTTTGTGGTGAAAAATTAGAAATTTTATTCTTTTTTAAATTGAATCACTGAAAAAAAACCATCATCTCGCTACTTATTTTAAAATCAGCTACATATCGGTATATATTTATAATATATATTTTAAAATACATTCTGCAAAGTTATTTTTAAAAAATAGTGCAAAGTATCAGTGCATTTAAAAGCATTACAACTTAAGAGTAATATAAGCACAGAGTCACTTTCAATGACTACACTTGTATTCTCATTTTCTCAGTCTTGTAAAATACATAGCATGCCTACTTGATTGTGCATCACAGAACAGGATTGTTTCATGTACTGATTCTGTATTTCTTACCATTTATGAACTGCATTTGTAAAAATTAAGTAAAAGAGTAAAATGATGATATTAAAGGCAAATGTAACAGATGTATGTGATGGTTATGGTTGATCATTCTCCACTTTTAATCTCTCTGGCAGATGTACTGTGACAACACCCCACAGCGGTTTGAAATCCAGTTGTTCATTTGTGACCTCTCTGCCTTTAGCAGTGCACAGGAGTCTTGAGAGTTTGGTTGTGGCTGGCCAGGGGCCCAGTAGCTGCCAATAAAAAAAAAAAAAAAAAAAAATTGTTTAGTTACACATACACTGACTGGCCACTTTAATAGGAATACCTGTACCCTGCCTCTTTATAAAATTATCCAATGACCCAATCATGTGGCAGCAGCACAATGCATAATGCACAAAAGAAAAGAGCTTCAGTTAAACTGTCCAAAAAGTCAGAAACTGCTGATCTTCTGGGACTTTCACACACAACAGTCACTATAGTTTACACAAAATCCAGTGAGCAGCAGAGACAGCAGAATCGCCTTGCTGATGAGAGATGTCAGAAGTGAATTTTCTTCCCCTTTCTATATTTATACTTAATTCATGATTTATATACATACATACATACATACATACAGGTCTTTATTTTGTACAATTCTATGAAAAAACATATTGGCAAGTCTATTGATTTATTAATGGTGTATTTACTAAACTAGTTGCCTTTAAGTGGCAAAGACAAAACTGCATGTCACAGGCAGCGGGTTAACTACACTCACTGAACACTTTATTAGGAACACCTGTACACCTACTTATTGATGCAATTATCTAATCAGCCAATCATGTGGGAGCAGTGCAATGCAAAAAATCATGCAGACACGGGTCAGCAGCTTCAGGTAATGTTCACATCAACCATCAGAATAGGGGGGGAAATGTAATCTCACTGATTGCTGGTGCTAGATGGGCTGGTTTCTATAACTGCTCATCTCCTGGGATTTTCATGCACAACCGTCTCTAGAGTTTACTCAGAATGGTGCAATAAAGAAAAAACATCCAGTGAGCAGCAGTTCTGTGGACAGAAACGCCTTGTTGATGAGAGAGATCAACGGAAAATGGACAGACTGGTTTGAACTGACAGAAAGGGTACAGTAACTCAGATAAGCACTCTGTACAATTGTGGTGAGCAGAAAAATCTCTCAAATTGCACAAACATGTTGAACCTTGAGGCAGATAGGCCACAACAGCAGAAGAGCATGTTGGGTTCCACTTTTGTCAGCCAAGAACAGAAAGCTGAGGCTGCAGTGGGCACCGGCTACTTCCAGCATGATAATGCACCATGTCACAATGTGACAATGAGCTCAATGTTCTTCAGTGGCCTGAATCCAAATGAACACCTTTGGGATGTGGTAGAACAGGAGATTTGCAGCCTGAAAGTGCACCTGAAAAATCTGCAGAAATTGCATGATGTAATCATGTCAACATGGTTTTGAGAGCAAAGAGAGGCCCTACCTATTATTTATAGTTTTCCTAATGAAGTGCTCAATGACCCTAAAGCTTGATGTTTGTATCTTGCTAGAAGAAAAGACCATTTTAAAAGTATGTTGAAAAAGAACAATATCTCAAACACATTAACACTGCACTAAATATCTGACCAGGGCTTTTTCTTTACACAGCACATAATGCATTGAACAAAAGAGATTCCAAAATGAATGTTTTTTGTGATATGTCAATCTGGAAAGGGTTACAAAGCCATTTCTAAGGCTCTGTTACTCCAGCAAACCACAGTGAGAGCCATTATCATGGAATGAAAAAAATTTGGAACAGTGCTGAATCTTTCCAGTAGTACTAGCAAGTACTAAAAATTCTTACAAAATTCCCCCAAGAGTGCAATAATGACTCATCCAGGAAGCAACAAAAACCAAGACAAATATTTAAGGACCTGCAGGCCTCACTCGCCTCAGATAGCATCTGCATTCACACTTCCACCATTACAAAAAGACTGGGCGAGAAATGGTATACATGGGAGAGTTGCATCGTAAAATCCATTGCTAAGTAAGAGGAACATAAAGCCTCATCTCACATGTGCCAAAAAACATCTTGACCCCCAAGACTTTTTGGATAATGATGTGTGAACTGATGAGTCAAATGTGGAACTTTTGCAAGACATGGGTCCCATTACATGGCCTAAAGCTAGCACAGCATTCCACAATAAGAACATCATACTAACAGTCAAACAAGGTTGTGGGAGTGTGATGGTGTGGGGATACACAACAGCAAGTCCATCCCTTACTGGCTCAAATGAAAGAAAATTAAGGTTTTGGAGGTGGAGGCGGCTACAAGTGCAGATAAGAGCTTTATTGAAGAGAGGCAGACAAATCCAAACCGTGAGACATAGGTGTGATCAAACAGGCAAATAGTCAGGTGATCGGCATATCAAAAATATGGCACAGAAACAAAATACAAAAGGCTTGGCATGGTGATGACACCAAATATTTCGCATCAAACAAAGAACCACGAGAGGTTTAAATACCAAATGAAATCAAGGGTGAAGCACAAAACAGGTGAGACTACTGATGAACAACTAATGACAATACAGGGGCAGAGACAGGACAGAAATCATAACAAATGCACATGTCAAAAGTAAGCAAAGTTAATGTCACTGAAACCCGGAAGCACGCGTGCTACAGCGCTAACGTGAGGGGAAACCACGACAGGAGTGGCCGAGTCAATGTCCTGACTTGAGTCCCATTGAGATGCTGTGGGAGGACCTTAAACACGCACTACATGTTCGAAACACCTCAAATGTGGCTGAATTAAAGCAATTCTACAATGAAGAATGGGCCAAAATTCCTCCACAGTGATGTGAAAGACTGATCTCCAGTTATCAGAAGTGTTTGGATGCAGTTGCTACTGCTAAAGGTGGGACAACCAGATATTAAGTTTAGGATGCAATGACTTTTCCACATGGGTGATAGACAATATATGGCCAAACGCATGTGAACATCTGAACATCACACCCAAACTTGAGCCTTCCCCAAACTGTTGCCACAAAATAGGAAACACACAATCAGGATGTCTGTTTGGTGTAGCACCAAGATTTCCCTATACTGGAATTAAAGGTCTCCAAACCTGTTCCAGCATGACAATGCCCCTGTGCACAAAGCAAGATCCATGAAGACATTGCCAAGGCTGGTGTGGAAGAACTCAAGTGGCTTGCTCAGGGCCCTGACCTCAAACTCACTGAACACTTTTGGGATGAATTGTGGATTGAAATTTGGGATGAAACACTGAAACATGGTCTGTGCCCCAGGCCTCCTCACTTGACATTAGTGCCTGACTTCATTAATGCTTTTATTGCTGAATGAGCACACATTCCTACAGCCACGTTACACCTGATCATCACACTCATGTTACATCATCCTATTCCAGAGTTAGTCCACCTTTGCTGTTATAATAACCTCTGCTCTTCTGGGAAGGCTTTCCACTAGATTTTGCAGCGGAGATTTGTGTTCATTCAGCCACAAGAGCATTAGTGAGGTCAGGCACTGATGTCAAGTGAGGAAGCTTGGGGTGCAGTTTGCATTCCAGTTTATCTCAAAAGTGTTCAGTGGGGTTGAAGTCCACACCAACCTTGGCAAACCATATCTTCATATAGCTCACTTTATGTATAGGTGTACATGTTTGGGCCTCTTAATTCCAATGAAGGGAAACTGTAATGCTACAGCATACAAATACATTCTATACAATTGTGTTTTTCCAATTTTGTGGCAAGTTTGGGGAAGAACTACATATGGGGTCATGGTCAGGTGTCCACAAACTTTTGGTCATATAGTGTATATCATGCCAAAAACAGACAGAAAGAGAAAGAAATTGGGAACTGCATTCAGAGGTTAGAGGAAGAGACAAAAGATGGCTGAGGCTGTGTTAGACCTTACACTTCCAACCATCTAAAATGGAAAGCATTTTGACATGCATTTTTTTAATATAATAAAGGAAAGTTTCTGAAAAAAAGGTTTATGAAATGTTTGTGTACGAGATTATAGTTCTGTTTGTTGAATGTAATTTATTATGTTGATATTTTTGTATCATTATTGAGTTATTGCATCACTGTGATATAAGTAGATCAGTGAAAAGACAAATACAATACTCAGTGCTGCCCATCTGTTGCTATGCACATTTTGTGAACCCCCTACTAACTACTCCCTACATCAGTGTAATGGGACTACTATACGACCAACAATGACCATGTGTTATTCTGGGTGGTGGATCATTCTCAGCACAGTAGTCACACTGACTGTAGTGGATGTTGCACGGGCAAGCAGCTTTGCTTGTAATGAATGTAAATGAATAATGTAATGCTGATTTAAGAAACACTCCACCCACCAAAACTATCCAGAAAACAACAATCCTGTGATGAGAAACTAAGCACTGATGACTCACCTCTTGGTTGGTGCAGTATTGTTAATCCACATCCACTGCTTTTCTGAATAACGGAGCCCAATCCAGTATAACACGCTCCTTATCTCAGTTAGCCGTTTCTATAGTAATAAAGACAGAATTAGTAGCAGTAAGATATTCACCTTTATCCTATCACAGCAGAGTGCTTTAATAGTGACGTCTGTTTCAGTTTGCCTGATTGATTGATTGATTGATTGATTGCTTAACCTGCAATCCTTCATTGTCAATGACAGCCAGGTCTCCGCCTCGTGTCTGACAGTCCTCCCTGCTCTGCTGCCAGGTTAGACGAGTCCTAGCTATGAAGTAGCAGGAGTTCTCAAACTTCAACCAGCCCTTCTCACATACAGTGCACCGATACCCTACAGAGAAACAGCAGGTTTAAATATGCAGCTCACAAGTTACAAAAATAAACATAAAGAATTCACACCAATAATAAAATAGGATAAGGGAGCATCATTATAAAGAAATGACTAAAAGTGAAGAGCATTTAGGGTAATTGTGAATGTTAGGAAGTGATTGTGTTTTACCTTGGTTTAGGGGGTAATTGGGCATTGTCTGCACTTCAGCAGAGAGATCTGCACACTTCTGACTGGACTGAGCTTCATTTACTGAGGTTTTCGCATCAAGAGAACAGATTGTACAACAATATATCAATTTTCTATTTTAGACAGAAAATTAATGATTTATACCTACATATCCAAGGCAGCTTCTGTCTACGTGCTACAGAAACAAGTGATATTACAGAAAATCCTAACAAATGTTATGTTTATCAAGATATTTGATGTCAATACAGAAAAACAGTTTATATATGGCTAGTTTTTGCCACACCACAGTTCATCAAACAGTGGAGAAGTCAACAGCCAATATACAAAATGCATCCCTGATATATTCACAGTGAAGTTATTTTGTACCTGACAGGCCAATGAAAATCTTGCACTGCAAATACAAAAATCTTAATGCGCTTTATTTTAGTTTAAATTTAGAACATCCCTAGAGTAAAAAAGAATTCGTTATCCAATGGAATCTTATTGGGTTTCTTTTTAAAATCAGAAGAAATTTTCTCCATCATATTCAATGCTGTACAATGGTGTTTCATTTGTGCGCCATCTAGTGACAAGACCAAAAATGAACAAAAAACAGAATTAGGAGGTGCAAAATGGCAAATAATACTGGTCAACAAATCTTTTGCTACCTGAAAAGCTTTGGGCTGCTGAGCCAGAAAATCACCCTGACATTTTCCTATCTTTTTTTTTTTTTTTTTTTGATCACATAATAATGAGTCTTTATTGGTCAAATATACATATGCACAGTGAAATTATTTTTTTCACATACCCCACACGTCAGGAAGGTGGGGTCAGCCATGATACAGCGCCCCTGGAGCAGAGAGAGTTAAGGGCCTTGCTCAAGGGCCCAACAGTGCAGCTTGGCAGTGCTGGGGCTTGAACCTCCGACCTTCTGATCAGTAACCCAGAGATTTACCTGCCAAGCCACCACTGCCCCTGACATATGCTAGAAATGCAGCTTGGATACACCAGCAATTACATTTCATTTGCAAATAGGACAGCCATGCTAAAGAATCACATTACATTAAAAAGGACTGGCCACACAGTAAATATATGATTATAGGACTGATAAGTGTGGCGCATAAAGCACATGTGAAACCAACA
This sequence comes from Ictalurus furcatus, assembly GCF_023375685.1. Taxonomy (NCBI): domain Eukaryota; kingdom Metazoa; phylum Chordata; class Actinopteri; order Siluriformes; family Ictaluridae; genus Ictalurus; species Ictalurus furcatus. Next base: position 11,770,331 of record NC_071255.1, on the reverse strand, counting down.
AAGATATTTTTGCATTCTCTTCCTATAAAACATGGGCAGATGATTTAATGAAAGCCATGAACAAGAAAAGCAGAGAATTTCAATATTTGAGACAGATGTTTAGGTGGGGGCTGGTTATAGAAATCAAATAGGTCATCAATGACAGCCAGTTTGAAGAACGTCTAGTGGGGCCAGAGAGAATTGCATGGAAGGCATTCAAGAATGTTTCTGAAAACATTCTTGGAAACTATAGCGCACCAAACTATGTCCAGCTAGTTGACAGAAATGCTTAAAACATACCACATGTTGAACATGGGGTTCAGCATATCACTAGTTTTGAGTAAGTTACTCAAAAAAAGAAATCCACTACAGATTATTAACTACTACTTTAAAATCTCAATTTGATTACATTAGTGATTACTGTATGTAAAAAGTCATAAGTTTAGTAATTACTTTCATGTTACTTTCAAAATCTATCAAACCTACAAAAATACATTACAAAAAGTTGGATTTATCATAAAACTTGCCTCGGGTGTTGTCACTGTTTGTAGAACTACCAGACCGATAAAATATAAAACATTTCTAACTAGGCTAGTTTGGTGTTGCTAGGCAAGGGGAGGCACAGATAAGCTATCACGGTATGGGTTTAGCTGCTACAGTGCGATGCAAAGCACATTATCTTTCCTTATCCTCTGCTCATATCATGTTCACGTAAACTGGAACTCATATAGACATTTAAATATATTGTTTTCCTGCTCAGCATTAGAGGATGTTACTGTTTCTGTTTCAACCCCTTTACTGGTTTAAAAAAAAAAAAAAAACAGCAGCATATATTCATTTTTCTTTACACTGACTCTGAGCTAGCATTTGTCAGAATTGAGAGACTGTCAGCCAATAAGACACGAGTATTTCCACGTATTTTCCTGTAAATGCTGTCTGATTGGTCTCGCCTGTGTTTACTGGAGATATAAAATTACAACACCACCGTCTTCATTTACTGACATTCAGTTACGTAGTGACAAACTGCTCCAAGTGGAGAATTAATCGGGGCTAAAGAAAAAATCTTCAGGGTTACAGCCCGCAATGCCCAGGTCAGGTTACGCCCCTGGTAGCCGTACAAAAGATGATTTATTTTAAAAATGAATTTTACTTAATATTGTTTTCTTAACAGTAAATTTGTAATGCAAGTAACATAATTTTATTGACATCAGTAACTGTAATCAAATTACATAAAGTTAAAATGTAATGCGTTACATTACTGCGTTATCAGAAAATGTTATTAGAATACAATTACTAATTAGTCATTAGAATTACTTTGTAATGCGTTATACCCAAATCTTCTTATCACTAATGATTCACTTCCTGCATTCACATAGATGACTTCTGTGCAAATCTTGGTGTCTGATGGGCAAGGTGAAAAGTCTGAAGACATTGCAATTAAAGAAAAACAGTAGCAGTGCAACTGGATTCCAAGTGTTGGCAGAATATTGTTGAACGTTTCGACAACAAGCATCAGATTTTTTTTTGCTTGTTTTGTTTTATTTATTTATTCGTTAATTGATGCATGTAGACATCTGATTCTTGCTCAACTTCAGTTTTGCTGCATATTTAGCATTACCTTTAATGCAGCGGTTCTCCACCAGGGGGCGGGAGGGGGGCTGCGAATTTTTCTCAAGAAAAACATAGACAGGACATCATTTGGGTACTCGGTGTATTTTATTGCTTTTCTTTTCAAATAGAATGAGCATAAATGGAAAAACTCTGGGGTCTCTCTCCTCTGTATTTTCTTTTCGCTGGGGAGAGGCGGAGCTTAGTCTGCCTTTTATCGAGCTGTCAGTGCAGATCAGGGTTGCCAACTTAGCGACTTTTCAAACGCCTAGCGACAAATCTAGCGACTTTTTGGACAAACCTTATTAACTTTCCAAATATCACCAGTACTGTCCTGCAAGCGCGAGGTCTTGCTTTCCTGCTGCACTCTCACCTCGATCTGTGTCTGCTCTGTTCAGTGAGGGGCTGAGAGCCAGAGATTATGTCATGGATAACGAGACGCACTCTTCGTCCCAGTTTATATCATTCTTATGCGAATGTTTTTAGGACGCAAGACGAATGGAATGCAACATGTTAAATAGTACACATGATTACAGCCTAGTTCTCTTGTTCAAAGTAGTTCTAGTGTTCAGAAACATTTTATATCATTCATGTTCCATACCTGTCCGTTATATAGTTTTATAAAAGTTATTTTAAAAAATAACAAGTTATGAAAAGTAATTAAAAAAAGTTAAAAAATAAAAATAAAAACACACAAAAGCAAAAAAAAATCTATCTATCTATCTATCTATCTATCTATCAATCAAAAACAAATGCCACATGATAGGGAAGGCTTGGGGGGCTTTGGCTGCAAAAGGTTGAGAACCTCTGCATTAATGGAATGATGTATTAAATGGGTTGTTGTTGTTGTTGTTGTTGTTTTGTACAGGGTTTTTTTTGGGGGGGGGTGGGGTTTGCATTATCCCACTTGTTAGTCATAAGCGTTTATAACTCGACAGACACACAGGTGTCATAGCTGTAGTGCAAAATAAGAAATATTTATACACCAAAATGTCGATGCTGTCCCACCAGTGTTAATAAAGTTATTCTAGAAAGCTATAACATCCGTTATACTTTCTGTATCTGAGTCAAGACAGGAAGTCGATGTGGTGTTGTCGATGTGGTGTTGTCGATGTTTACAGCAGCACTAGTTTAGTGTTAGCGAGTCAGTAACCTGCTAACCGCTAATGCTTTACTCACACTTCATAGCCAGAGCAAGAACCACAGCCAGTAAGACCAAAGTCAGGATGATGAAAACAGCGGAAATCCTCTTGTACAGACGAACTTTCTGGTAAACATCTAAACACAGAAGAAATAAACGGTTAGTTAGTTCAACCCATGGCGTGTAGAAACAACTCTGTGTGTAATTAGTTTTCATCCTTCACCTGTGTTCGACTCATCCTTCACTTTCCCAGACACTTTCACATCCGCATAGGGTCCGAAATTACAGAATTTGATGTACATGATGGGATTTAATGGAGCTCAGTCGGGTTTAATGTGTAAACTTCACACCATGATTGTTGATTGTTCTCTATATATATAATATATTATGCACGCAGGTCAGTGAATGTGGATGGTTCTGTGTTTATCTCCATGGAAGCCTCACAGCCTGGTGTGAATGTGAGTGTGAGTTGTCTTGGGTGTTTTCACACTGGCACTTTAGTCAGTAACAGAGCACAGTTTGCGTGAAAAATTGGTCATGTGAAAGCTGTCATGCGGACCGGGGGTGGGGGTTCTATCAGGGTTACAATTTTTTAAAAACCAAACCAAAGAAAGGAATCTTTTGATATAACACAATATGGACAAATGCTTGATTGTGGGGGAAATAACTATTGGACACATCAACATATTTTTCAGTAAAAATACATTTTCAATGAGGTTATTCACATGAAATTTTCACCAGACTTTGGTATTAACTCAAGAAATCCACACATATAAAGAAATCCAAACATTAAAGTCTATAAATGAAGTTATTTGTAATAAAGAGGAATGACACAGGAAAAAAGTATTGAACACGCTAATTGTAATTTATTTAATACTTAGTGGAGAAGTCTTTGTTTGCAATGACAGCTTCAAGATGCTTACTGTATGAAGAAATTAAGGGGCCGCAGTATTCAGGTGTGATTTTGGCCCGTTCTTCTAAACATATTGTCTTTAAATCTTGTTGAATTGAATTTGAGTCAGGTGATTGACTGGGCCATTCTAACACCTTGATTTTTTCCTCTAAAACCAATTGAGAGTTTCCTTTGCTGTATGATTTGGATCGTTGTCCTGCTGGAAGGTCCACCCACGTCTCATCTTCATCATCCTGGTGGATATCAGCAGATTCTTCTAAAGAATCTCCCGGTAAAGGGCTCCATTCATCGTTCTTTCAATTATAAGAAAGTCTGCCAGTACTGTGATGAAAAACAGCCCCACACCATGATGCTTCTACCTCCAAACTTCACAGTTGGCATTGTGTTTTTAGGGTGATGTGTAGTGCCATTTCTTCTCCAAACATGGTGTGCAGTATGACAGCCAAAAAGTTCCATTTTGCTCTCGTCTGACCAGACTAACTCTCCCAGTATTTCATAGGCTTGTCCAAATGAGTTGTAGCAAACTTTAAACAAGCTTCGACATGCCTTTTCTTTAGTAATGGAGTCTTGTGGGGTGAGCGTGAGCAGTGGAGTGCATTGCCTATTGTTTTCTCTGTGACGATGGCACCTGCTGCCTCCAAGTATTTCTGGAGCTCTTTCCGAGTGGTCCTTGGCTCTTGGGCTATTCTTCTGACTATTCTTCTGACTCCCTGGTCAGAAATCTTGCGAGAAGCTCCTGTGCGTCGCCGGCTGATGACGGAGTGATGTTGCTTCCACTTGAGGATAATGGTGCTTATTGGAAGATTCAGATGTTTTGAAATACGTCTGTATCCGATTCCATCAATATGTTTCGCAACAATAAGGTTGTGAAGGTCTTGGTAGAGCTCTTTGCTTTTACTCATCATGAGATGTTTCTTGTGTGACACCTTGGTAACGAAAAGCCTTTATATACACCATCAATTTACTAACCCAGCTGATATTAATTTGCACAGATAGGAGGTATAATTACATTAGGTCTAATGGATTTTCAACTGGTTCCTTGCCTTACCTTGCCTTGGAGAACTGCTTTTTCTTAGAAATACTTTTTTTCCTGTGTCATTTCACTTTATTACACATATCATCATTTGTGGACTTTAATGTTTGAATTTCTTTATATGTGTGGATTTCCTGAGTTAATACCAAAGTCTGGTGAAAATTTCATGTGAATAGCTTCATTGGAAATAAATATATATATATATATATATATATATATATATATATATATATATATATATATATATATATATATATATAATTGAGCAACACTTTCATCTGACTAATATTACTGCACATTCAACCTCAGATCTTTCCCTGAAACATGAGACTTGTTTTAGGAGAAATAAGCTTTGCCGTGTCATCACATTTAGCCTAAAAAAAGAATTGACAACTTTCAGTTTTGCAATTGACCCATGAAGTGTCTGTCTCATGGTTCATGTTATATGTTAGTTCTCTTTTTGAGAAAGTTCGATGTTTGCATGGATCATATTTTTTTTCACGTCTCCCATTCACCCTACATATAACCACCTTCTTACATGCATTAGTCCATGTCAAAGAACTATAATGTGTAGTTGTGCCACATCATTGGATAATTACAACATTTTAATGAAATAAGTACATTTGTATTTGACCTACATTACCTTTATTGTGTTTTGGAGTGGAACTGGACATCGTAGTCATATAAATATTTTCTGATGGATCCTTCAGTTTGCAGTACACACTAGTTTCTTCTCCTTCGTCTTCCTCTTCTTCTTTTTTTTTTACTTCCTCTTTCTCAGCTTTTATGGGAAGAAGACATAATGACCAAGTGGATTCAATATGAGAAAATGATTCAGAATAACTGATTAATTTATTTACATTTCTCTATTTCTTAATTTTATTCCATTTGTATTTTTGTCTTATTTCTTGCAACCAAAAGTTTAAAAACGATTCAAATTTATTAAAACTCTCGTTCAAAATGTAGAGACTTCAGTTAGTAGGAACAATCTAATCTTATACAGTCCCCTCCAAAAGTATTGGAACAGCAAGGCCAATTCTATTGTTTTCTCAACACACTGAAAACATTTGGGTTTGAGATCAAAAGATGAATATGCAACAGTAGATCTGAATTTCACATTTTATTTCTTCATATTTACATCTAGATGTGTTAAACAACTTAGATGGCATGTTTTTTTTTAACCTACCAATTTTTTCAAGTGACCAAAAATATTGGAACTTGTAACTGATTCTCTTTCTTGTTGTGAAGCAAGCCCAAAAACAATAGTTGACATCACCAACAATCTCCACAGGGCAGGGGTGAAGGTATTACAATCCACTGTTTGAAGAAGACTTTGAGAGCAGAAATATAGAGGCCATACCACAAGACGCAAACAACTCATCAGCAGTAAGGCTCAGAAAGCACGATTGGAATTCAAAAATATTGATTTTCTGTCATGCAAAAGTTTCAAAATGGTAATTAAAAAAAACTACTTTTTTTCAAAATCTTGTTACTCCAGTTACAATTTTAAATACTCTCATTTTTTAGTTGTTGATATAATTTAAAAGTGATTAAATATATAGATATAATAGATATGAAACCTCAACACAATGCCTGGGAAATGATGCTCTGTGTATTACACTTTAAGTTAAACCTACTTTTTGATCACTTCCATTCCCGTATACCAAACACTTGAATGCAGAGTTTGTCACACATTCACCACTCATCTTGATTTCAGTGTGAATTTAACATGAATTTAAAGCAAGATTTTATGCCTACAAAGATGTTTAGTGTTTTTGGAACATACACATAGGGAAAAAATGTTGAATGCAAAAATGAAAGTGTGTAGGCACAAGAGGAGAGTGCTTTTCTCAAGTTCTGTGTGTATGCTACGAGCACACTTTTTGGTTTAGCAATAGTTATATACCAGCCTGTCCATTTTATTATAGCATACTGTATTTGAAGCACTATACATCTCAAATGGCAGAGACATCTCAGTCGCACTGCTGACCCATGACGTACCTTTTTACTTTTCTTTTTTTTTTTTTTTTGCAATTTATATGTCGGAGACAACTTGATATTTGCAAGGCTCTTTAATTTTTCTTCAATTCAACCTACATATAGCCAGCTTCATATGTTCATTAGACCTTATCACACAACTTAAATTCATATGACAAAATTTAAACTGTGCCAGTTTCTTAGTTCTTTTCAGGCTTTTCCTTAAAAAAGTAAAGGGATTACCTTCACTGCGTTTTTGAGTGGAAGTAGACGTTGAAGCATTATAAATATCCTCTGTTGGATTCTTCAGTTTGCAGTACAAATTAGTTTCTTCTTCTTCTTCTTCTTTTATTTCTTTTTCTTTTTTGTCTGCCTTTTTCTCAGCTTCTAGGGGAAGAAAAAGTGGATAACCAAGTGGTTTAAATATAAGAAAATTTGATGAAAAACTCAGGCACAAAAAAAAGGCACAAGCAGGAAAACATACAAACTGGGAGCTATGTATAAATTTGCTGAGATTTTGTTCTAAGCAGCTTATCAGTTACCAAATTAATATTTGTAAAATACACAATGCTGTCAATGCAAACTTTTTTTTACTTCTTTAGGTTTCCTTAATTTTTTTAAACCTTTTGTTCCTTCCATCTTGCTTTAGTCTGCAGTTGATCACGCTTTGTACTTTAGTGCTAGTTATATACCAACATGCCCATTTTACTATCATGCTATATATATATATATATATATATATATATATATATATATATATATATATATATATATATATATATATATATATAATTTAATCTATATTCTTTAAGTGTTATGAGTGTCAAAGTGTAGAGACATCTGTGTCACACTATTGATCCATGAAGTCTCTGTTCTCTTTATTTGACTTTTGTATTTTTGCTTTTGATTAAATAAGTAAAGGTTTTACCTTCATTGCCTTTGGGAGTGGAAGTAGACTTTGAAACATTATAAATATCCTCTGTTGGATTCTTCAGTTTGCAGTACACATTAGTTTCTTCTTCTTTTATTTCTTTTCCTTTTTTTTCTTCTTCTTTTTTTTCTTCTTCTTTTTTTTTTTCTTCTTTTTTTTCTTCTTTTTTTTCTTCTACTTTTTTTTCTTCTTCTTCTGCCTTTTTCTCAACTACTAGGAAAACAAGTGGTGTAAATATGAGAAATCTGGACAAAAAGTCGGGTACGGAAAAGTACAAGCAGAAGAACATACAAACTGAAAGCTATTTTGAAATGTATCAGTAGTTTATCAGTTACCAAATGACCATTTGTTGAGTACACAATGCTATCAATGCAAAAATTTTGTTTTAGGGTTTCTTTTTGTTTTGTTCTTTTTGTTTTTCACCTTTTGTTCCTTCCATGCTGCCTTTCTCTGCATCCTTATTGTCTGGTTCTTCTGCTGGAATGAGCTCTTTCATCTCCACTTCAGTCATTTTCTCTCCGTCCATGGTCTCTCACGTTCTGTGCTGATCTTGTTTTGTTTTCTTGACCAAACCCCTTACTGTCAGAAGGCAGAAAAAAAGAGACTTAGACAAAAGGTACTTTTTGTGTATATAACTACTATAATAGTCTTGTCATGCTCAGACTAGATCCATGTACATTTACAATGTTAGCCAGTAATAGGGATTATAACAAAGGGTGTGCTTACTTCAGTCAAAACAGGAGGATCACTGCTCAGAGAAATACACAAAGCATTTGCCCCAGTTCACACTTATACTGTGTCTTGCTTTCTTAATACTTCCTCGTCACATTTAACCTAACACATCATTAACACCACACGACCACTTCTCGCTTTCTTTCACCACTATTGTCTGCTATAGTCACGCCTTCTTCAAGAAACCAAAGGTTCACAATTGCACAATTTACTTTTATTCTAGGAACTGTCAAGTGTCCAATTAGAAACAATCTCCACAACAAGAAGCTTTCAAAGCTTAAAGAGGCAGAAATATAACCAGCGTATATAGGCTCTTTTAAGTATCTTTCAATCTTTCAAGCTGCCACATTATCCCTCAAACTACCAACACTCCTTCATCTCTCTTCTCCTTACCCTCCCTCCAACCCTTCAACAAACATGCACTTCCAGGGATTAATTAGCAGACTATGTATAAGCATCTGTGTTTATATGTTAGCCTCTGAGTAGACTGCCTTACAGAACATCTAATACCTGAACAAAGCTTCTCCAGTTCTTGCTGACTTCCTCCAGACCAAATACATGTTCATGCGTGCACACACACGTACACACGCACACGCACGCACACGCACGCACACGCACGCACGCATGCACACATTCACACATACACAAATGCACACACACACACTGTAGTAAGGAACAAAGAGTGCAGCAGTACTTTTGTTCCATGCGCTAGATTTGCATTATCAATGTATAGGCATCTTCACCTCTGGGATAATTTCTTAAAGAATTTTTAGAAAGTTATCAAAAGTTTAACATGACATGCAGTCCCCTCTGAAACTATTGGAATGGCAGGCCAATTCTTTGAAGTTTCTGTTATTTGGTAAATACCGGCATTTGACTGTTAAAAATTCAAAATATACGGTAAAATCAAAAACTGTCAGACACAATGTCCGATAAAGTTCAAGTTCAAGTTCAATGGTTTTATTGTCATTTCAACCATATACAGTTGGTACAGTACACAGTGAAATGAAACAGTGTTCCTCTATGACCATGGTGCTACATAAAACAACACACTAACCACATGTGATGACACAGAATTAAATAAGACCTATAAACATTCTGCATAAAGTGCATGTGCAGACGTGTGCTAACAATGCAGGATACAGTAACTACTAAAACAGGACAATAGGCACAGTAAGTGACAGTGTAGCGCTGAACAGTACACAGTTTTAATGTGAAAGTGTCTAATATAACAGTTAGTGCAGAAGATAGGTGCCAAGGAGTAACAATATAATTTAAAAATGGTATAAATGTAAACAGAACATGCTATGTCTTAGTATTCAGCAGATTAGCTTATACCAAACATGGACATAGTAGTTATTGTGGAAGCAGCCAGGTAAAGTGTATATAAAGTGTATATAGTGACAATAAATTAGATACTATATTTTTTATAATACAGTAGCAGCAAAACATGCAACAGTATCAATGCAGGAATATGCCAATATTCAATGTAAAAATATTAACACGAAGCAGACATACGTTAGACCAAGTACGTTCACAGTAGTATACCTAAATAATGGGTCAGCCAAGGAAAACAACAGCAGCTGATGACAGAAACATTGTGAGAGCTGTAAAGAAAACCCCCACAGCAACAGTCAGTGACATCAAAAACATCCTCCACAAGGCAGGGGTGAAGGTATCACAATCCACTGTTCCAAGAAGACTTTGAGAGCAACAATATAGGGGCCATACCACAAGATGCAAACCACTCATCAGCAGTACGAATCGGAAATTCAGATTGGAATTCACAAAGAAATACAGAGTCGAGCCACAAAAGTTCTGGAACCAAGATTAACCTCTACCAAAGTGTGGAGAAAGAAAGGATCAGCTCATGATCCAAAACATCTCAACATACAAGCTCATCTGTGAAAGATGGTGGAGGTAGGGTAATGGCATGGGCTTGCATGGCTGCTTCTGGAACCGGCTCACTAATAGTTATTGATGATCTAACTCACGATGGTAGTAGCAGAATTAATTCAGAAGTTTACAGGAACATTTTGTTGGCCAATTTACAGAGAAATACATCCCAATTAATCGGGAGGAACTTCATCATGCAGCAAGACAATGATCTAAAATAGACTGCCATCTCAACAAAGGACTTTATCAGGGGGGGAAAGTGGAAGGTCAATCACCAGACCTTAACACAGGTGAGCAGCATTTCACCTTCTGAAGAGGAGAATGAAGGGAGAAACCCCCAGAAACAAAAAACAACTGAAAGAGTCTGCAGTAAAAGCCTGGAAAAGCAGCACAAAAGAATAAACCAACAATTTGGTAATGTCACTGAGTCGCAGGCTTGATACAGTTATTGCAAGCAAGGGATATGCAAGCAAATATTAAGTGTTATTTACTTTAACTTCAAGTCTTATCTGTTCCTATACTTTTGCTTGTAAATACTCATATCCCTGATGTCTGTATAGCACAAGCAAATGAACTGGCCTTGCCATTACAATAGTTTCGGAGGGGACTGTATGCATACACACAATGTGTGTGTGTGTGTGTGTGTGTGTGTGTGTGTATGTATATATATATATATATATATATATATATATATATATATATATATATATATATATATATATATATATATATATATACACACACACACACACACACACACACAGTTATATACTATATACAATATACAAATACAGCATATATATATATATATATATATATATATATATATATATATATATATATATATATATGCTGTATTTTAATGATCATTTTGTAAAATCCAAATTTTTGGATTTACAGATGTTTATTGGAAAGGGTTTAAACGATGTTTTTTATGCTTGTTCAATGAAGCATAAACAATCATTGCACGTGCACCTGTGGAACAGTCCTTAAGACACGAACAGTTTACAGGTGGTGGCCATTAAGGTCACAGTTACAATACCTTAGGACACTAAAGAGACCTTTCTGCTGACTCTGAAAAACACCACAAGAAAGATGCCTAGCGTTCCTGCTCACCTGCGTGAACATGCCATAGGTCTGCTGCAGGGAGGCATGAGGACTGCAGATGTGTCCAGAGCAATAAACTGCAATGTCTGTAATGTAAGATGCCTAAGACAGTGCTACAGGAAGGACAGGAAAAACAGCTGAAGGACAGCTAAACCTTGTGTAACCAGTGTGCCCTTAGACGTGATCGAGAACTTGTGAATGTCTTGGCGGAAGAGTGGAGTAACATCTTACAACAAGAACTGACATATCTAGTGCAGTTCATGAGGATGAGATGCACTGTAGTACTTAAAGCAGCTGGTGAACACACCACATACTGACTGTTACTTTTGATATTGACCCTCCCTTTGTTCAGGGACTTATTATTCCATTTCTGTTCATCAAATGTCTGTGAAACTTGGTCAATTTATGTTGTTGAATCTTTTTATGGTATTACAAATATTTACACATGTTAAGAAATTTGCTGGAAATAAAAGTAGTTGAATGTGAGAGGACATTTCTTTTTTGCTGATATATATATATATATATATATAGAGAGAGAGAGAGAGAGAGAGAGAGAGAGAGAGAGATACACACACAGGCTTGGGGAGTAATGGAATACATGTAACGGTGATACTAATCAGGATACAAAGAATTGGCAACTGTAATCCGTTACAGTTATGTCAAAAAACAAAGTAATCAGATTACAGGTACATTTTGTAAAAAATGGAAAAACTATCAGGATTTTTTTTTTAAATTCATTTAAAACCAAAGAAATATTTTTGACATAACACAGTATAGACAGCTGCTTGATTATAGTTCTGGTTCTCTCTTGCCAGTCATGGCTCACAAGACCAAACTCCTGGTGCATGCACAATTAAATTTTACTTGAAAATAATTTGGTACAAATTAATACAAATTGTTCTCTGAAATGCTTTTGTTAGGGTGACCATACGTCCTCACTTTTCATGACATGTCGTCTTTTTCGGACCTTAAAAAAGCGTCTAAATTTGAGAAAATGTCCAGATTTATGATGTGCTTATGGTCTAATACTGCATTATGTGTGCGCAAATTTGCATTGCTGTAATCCCGCTCTGTAATTCCTGCCTTCTCGCACACCAATTGGGCAATTATAAAAGGCTTGCAGCAAAACTATTGGCCAAATTCCTGCCTCTCAACTATTAGCCTACTCTCAGCGAACACACGAAGGTGAAGGACTGTTGTGTACAGCATCAAACAGTTGCTTGACAATAGCAGCAAATGACAGCCGTCTTGAGTCGAAACAATGCCTATGGCCATATAAGGTCATTTTTAATTTCTTGTTATCATATTGGTTCTTATTACATGAC